>NW_012155729.1:5958554-5968736 GCF_000956105.1 Propithecus coquereli
ATATAATATAAGCCATGAATTAAACTTTAAATTTTCTTGTAGCCGTATTTCAAAAGTTAAAAGAAACACATGAATTCAATTTTAATAATCTATTTTATTTAATGCAACATAGCCAAAATATTATCATTTTAATATTTAATCAATCAAATAATGATAAATGAGATCTTTAACTTTATATTTTTCATATTGTCTTCAAACTCTGGTGGGTATTTTACAATTATGTCACATATCAATTTTGACTAGCTACATTTCAAGTGCTCAATAGCCACATGTAGCTACCATATTGGACAGTGAAGCTTTACATTCTCTCTAGGAGTTTATGTGTCTATAAATTAGAAGATAATTTGTCCCTCCATAATTATTAATACTTCATGTCAGTGTAGTGGGAAAACCTACTGGAATGGGTGTTGAACTTCCTTAGAGAAAAGACTTCTATTCCATTTTCTATTATCATAGTTATTTAAACACAAAATAAACAGATAATGTTCTAATGAAAATGAAGAGTGTATGTATAGCTTTATCTAATTAAAAAACAAATTATGTTACTTTGACAGGCATAGCTTTAATTATCTCATACATACTTTACATATGACATAGCACATAAATTTGTGTATACGTGTCAGCCTCAAATTCAGATTCAGATTTTGCTATTATAAGACCCTGAATTGGTAGCTGCACATAGGGGATATAAAAAAAATATAAGACATGGTCCCTACTCTCAAGGAATTTACACTCTAGTTAGGGAGAAATGTCTGCGTTCCAAATGCATAAGCTCCAATGTACTGGAAGATACTGCTCAAACTACCTTTTGCATGCTGGAATTCTGTGATGTTAGATATAACATGGAACAAACAGGATATTCGATAGGTGTTACATATCCTTATGAGAGGGCAGGAATTTCCATTGTGATGAGTTCATATAATAAGATGACCTGTGATCTTGCTGAGCATCAATTCTGATGCCACAGAATTATGAATCCTCAAAGGACTTCAAAGCGACCCCTGGTACTGCTAAAACAGCTCTTGCTGGTATCATTTTAGTGTTTATAATGATTCTTAACAAAGCATATGTGTTTGCCCTTGGAATGACACAACTGCAAAAATACAGACTGATTATGGCTGTAAAACAACAGAAACCATTGAAGTCAAGCTACACTCCACATAAACATGTCCTAAATTTAATTTTTCCTTCAGAAGAATTCCCAAGTCAGAGCAGCAGATCCCCTGGCCCATGAAACCACATTCTCAGACACTGCCGACGGCGGCCACATGGCTGTTGCCCAGCTCTTTCTTCCTTTGACACCCTACCTAGCTACTGCTAGGTATGTGGGTTCATGGTCTTTCGCAGCTGCTTCAAAATCCCCTGAATAAGAAAAGAAAGAAAAGAAACCCCCCTGTTCACTTACTTGTTTCAATTTAATACCAAGTTAAGAAATCCTGCTTGTGACTGAAATCCTGTTTTCTGAGTTGAACATTCAAACCAATTGGAGAAACCAAAGAGAGAAATGCAGTGATAAAATATCGAAGGTTAAAAGCCCATTTTATTTTCTTTCTTTTGAATCCACTTTTACTCATTAGCCTTTTATTTTATATCCTTCTCTAAAACCGCTTGATGTCTGATGGTTCTGAGGAGAAAATAGGAAAGATTCTTGGCGTTTTATCAGAAGCCAAATTATTGAGTGGATTTACATGCTACCATAATGTTGGCTTAGAGATATGTATGTCTCCCATCAAGCTCATATAACCTTCCCTCTGACTTAAACTACAGGTAATCAATTCCATGGCAATAGAAAGAGAGTTACCTATTTCTTGGAAAGGAATAGAACAAACAAATGTTTGGACAGCCACAGCTGTATTAATATACATGAGAAAGCAACAGCTAGTGTTATTCTGCAGAAATGAATGAATGAATAAATAAATAGACTCTAAGCACTTTATTCTTCTCACATAATTTCTTCCCAGTGACATTATTGAACAGGCTGTTGAAAACAAACATCGTTAAATGAGAAAAGAAGAGCAGCACCCTTTCTTATTCCCCGCTGCAACATTTTCCAATGACGAATGCTCCCTAAATGGATTTAGCTTTTTGAAAAGAAGTCAGAGAGAAATCTGATGTGGCCCCCTGACCCCTGGTAAGCACATGTATCTTCACCTGTCACATAACACACTGGCACTCGCTTGCTTTTCAGCAAAGACTATTGATTTTGCTTATTGGCTGCGGGCGAGTCCATAAAGAACAAATTACAAAGTCAGAGGTCCACAGTTAGCAATTGCTTGCATGATAACAGGGGCCTCAGTGCACCCCCACCAGTCACCATTAACGACCTCACAACCCCAGCCAAAGGAGAACACCAGTAAGAAAGCTAGGACGTGTTTTCAACTGCTGTAAAGTCAGAGTTGTATACAAAGGTTTCTGTAAAGGATAAAACTATAGGAAATGGGCTGCAGTTGTGTGTGTGTGTGTATTTGTGTGTGTGTGTGTTTGTCGTAATAAAGGGAAAGCAGAAACCTTAAAGTGAAGGCGACATACCATTCTGGATATAGAAAAAGGAACACAGAATGGACATCAGATATAGTTGTGAAATTGTCCTTTCTTGAGGCTTAAAATAAAATCGTGTAGACTGATCTAGGTACATTTCTGCCTGAAGGCAGTTTATGGACTGGGAAGTTTCTCAAGAGAACTTCCAGTTCTAAGAATGTATGATTTTCTTATAAGAGATTTAAGGGCGACAGAACATGTTTCCTCTGTAATGAAATAGAGCCTACAGGTCAAACTTTTCAACAAATAACCAAAAATAAGATGGAAAGCAATGTGACTCATGTCAACTTGAAGACACTAAGTTGACTGCTCTTTCATCAACTCATTAGTATTAGCACCTTAAATAATTTAATCAAACTGGTCAAGCATCCAATAAGCTGAATTTGTTGTATAAACTCCTCAAAACTGTTTTTCCATGCAACAGTTTTCATTAGGGCTATAGTCTAAGATTTGCTGATCATTATAGTCAATACTCTCAAAATCTGGGAGAAATTAGTAAATGCTATTTACAATAATTAGGTTATCAGACATTTATTGGATCTAAGATTCTAGTCTAATTCCAAATCTAAGCACCAAGACACTCACATTAAAGTGAAGAGACACATGATTTTTAAAAAAAATACATGCCATAAAATTCATGTATCGTTCACATAAATGAATTTCCTAGCATTGCTAATTCTTCAAAGGGCAGATACTAGAGCCATTGTTTATTGGAGGTGTAGAATTATTGATGGACGTGGAGATGGAGAGTGGCTCCACTCAGAGCTTTCATAGAGCTTGATCAGGCATATAAATATTTGGGAAATATATCTAAAAGTTATCACCGGATCATGCTGACCACATAGATAGCCAATAATGAAGACTATCCCAGAGCCCTGAGGTTCAGGCGTGTGCTTCATTCCCATCTTGTAGCATAAAAATGAAGATTTAGTTTGACTTTTGCACTTATTTTCCCACAGTCATTTACTATATTTGAGGGGATGCCATGCTAAGGAGACCGATGCGCACACCTTAAATAGCTTCACAGAAAGAAAAACTTCTAAATATACCTTCCCACAAGGCTTGGGCTCTTATGAATATTATTATGCATTAACATCACTTCAGCGGAACTGCTGAGCTAGATTGCAGTTTTAAATGAAAACTAAAATCCTGGTCACTTTATTCCAGATGACACCATAGAGATTCCCAGGTAAACTCACCCCAGAGAGAGTTTTCAAGAAATGTTTGGCTATGCAAATTATCTGCTAAAATGGATTTGGATACAAAGGCTTGCAGGAGGATTATGTGAGTTTGGAATGAAAATGACAAGTCCAGCTTGGGGCTCAGGGTATGAAACACAGTTGAGGGTTATTGGCTGCCCTCTTAGGTCCTATAAAACATACAGAATGTCGAGCAAGGAAAAGTCTCAGACTAAAGCTGAACTTTCTGCATTCCCACGATGCTCTCTCTAACCTCCCTCCTGTCCCCCTTGGACACCACAGCCCTCAAGCACATGGACTTTTTGCACTGTCAGGTGAATGGAATAAGTTTGTCATCAACTTCAGCTAGTAGTAGCTGTGAACTGGTTTGGGGATTGAGAGAGGAGTTGGGACATTTATGATCTTCTGCAATGATTGCTATTGCTAATTCTGCTGTGAAATATGTAGAGCATCTGGAGAGGGAATTCAATAAAGTGTGGCCAAAATAGCATTCACTTTATGCCCTAAGCCTCTGGCAGCCGTTTAAGACAGCACTGAGACAGATCATATGACCTCAGCCCTTGCAAGACCTCATCACTTTTCATGGGAGAACTGAAAAGTGCTGATCCTGGAGCGTTTATGCTGATGGAACACAGATAAAAATCTGCAGGTGTAACTTTTTTAAAATTTAGTACATGAAGCATAAAAAAAAATCAGTATCACTATACATCATCTAGACCCAACTGCAACACCATCTTGTAGATGTAAAAACAGCCGTAAGACTTTCAGTGCACAACAATGCATACATGGAACCCTGTCATACCAAGTGAAAGGTTAAAGATGCCCCTTTTGTAATTTGTAAAGGATATCAAGTATGGTATTCACTTATTGTAGCCTTACGAGGACATGTCTTCTTAATGTTAAGATATCAAATATTACTGACACGTATTTTTATCACCTTATTTTTCATCGAATGAGAGCATGTTCTGTAGAATGCTTGAGGAAGTATTGAAGGCAAGGAAAAATAAAAAGATAAAGAAGATGGGTAGTTTTGTAATAACCAGAGGTGGAAATAGCCAGGCTATAGATGAGGGGAGAAAAGAGAAAAATATAAAGCCCTAGCAGGAGGGTGACCTTCTGGAGGGGCATGGAAGTTAGGTCCCAATTTCCTCACCTGTAAAGTGAATTGAACTAAGTTTTGAATCTAATTCAAAAGTCAGTCCTAAGAACTCAATCAAGAAAATGAGGGTTGGCCAAAGGAAAAGAAGTTATTTAAAAAAAAAAAAAGATACCTACACTCAAATGTTTATCATAGCACAATTCACAATTGCAAAGTTGTGGAATCATCCTAAAGAAAATGTGATACAACACACCATGGAGTATTATTCAGCCATAAAAGAGAATGCAATAATGTCTTTTGCAGCAACTTGATGGAACTGGAGACCATTATCCTAAGCAAAGTATCTCAGGAATGAAAAAACAAACACCACTGTACTCTCTAATGATTGGGAGCTAATCAATTGACACACATGGGCACAAAGAGATGTAAAGGACATTGGAAACCAAGAAGAGGGGAGGGTGGGAGTGGTTGAGAGGTAAAAACTTACCTATCCTGTACAATGAACACTATTCTGGTGATGGGCACACTAAAAGCCCTGACTTAAGCATTATATAAGGTATCCGTGTAACCAAAGCATTTGTACCCCCTTAATATTTTTAAGTAATAAAAAAGAAATTAAACAATTAACATTGTTTAAAAAAAACCCTGAATGGGCTATGATGGGTGATAATGAATTCAAAAGTAGAGCTAAATAGAGAATAAGTGACAATCTGTAGGGACATCTTATAATTTTTTTTGTAGCTACTGTAGCAGTTATAATAAAGTTTATCCTTTATAATTAAAATAAATAAAATGAGTGTTGGGCATGCAAAGATAGTGTGTATGTTTGAAAGTTACACAAATCTGTTTTTCTAACTTAGGAGGGTTTACAATGAACCACAGAATATAATAAAAGCCTGAAAAAATTTAAAGCACTTTACCAAATTATGCCGTCCTATACTGAATGAAAACATTAAAGTCATATCTTATGCAAAAAAGAGATAGAAACAATATTGACTCAGAGTGGGAGAGGGTATATAAGCAAAAAAATCTCACCCAGGTGTTTGGGATCATCCACCACCAAATTTAGAGTCTTAAATCTAAATTCTCACCTCCTTCCAACGGCCTCCTCAAACTTAAGATGTCCCAAATTCATGCCATCTTCAGCCCCACCCTACCCCATAAACTTCTCTTTCTGTCCCCAGTTCCATAGCTCCACGAATGGTACAGCTAGGACTTGAAGTGGAAACACTGAAGTCGTTACATGGACCTCCTTTTCCTCCCCACCCCCACATTCTCAGTCACTGAGTCCCACATATTTTCCGTCTAGATAATCTGTCCTATCGTCTTACCCCTACTGCTCTAAATTTAGACCCTTTTTATGCTTTCTCTGGATTACTGTGCTTTCTGACTTCCTAATGGGATAACTCAGATGTCACTCACCTCTCTTAATAAATTTTCTTCACTGCTACCAGAGAGCCCTGCTAAAGGAAAACGCTCTTATGTGACTCTCCAGTACTAAATCTTTCAATGGATCGCTGTTGCCCTTTAGAATCAAATCCAAATTCTACAGGGTGGCATGAAGGCTTATTCATCATCTGACCTCTGTCCCTCCATTTAGACTCCTCTTCCAAAGCCCTACATTCATCCGTATTCATCGTCCTCTTCTTCCAGATAAAAGAAGCCACAGTCCATTCCTCGGTCTCCCTCTACCTTCTTCCCTCAGCCGATTCACTGAACCGGACTTCAGCAATGGGTACCAAAACCCCATAGACCTTGTAGACCGAAGATCCCTAGCCCTGTTTTCAAGATGCATCCAGGCAAACAGTATCTTCACATTCCCCTAAAATGTGTCTCCCTCATAAGCTTGACTCTTACACACCAAAAGTCCTTTGAGCTTTCAGACCATTGTCTATGGTATGGACTCTGAAAAACTCATTTTGAAACTCAGAGCTGA
The DNA here is from genome assembly GCF_000956105.1 of Propithecus coquereli. Lineage (NCBI taxonomy): Eukaryota > Metazoa > Chordata > Mammalia > Primates > Indriidae > Propithecus > Propithecus coquereli. The sequence goes on from NW_012155729.1 coordinate 5,965,327, forward strand.
ATTTCTTTGTGAAAGCCTGGATCTGCCTTGTCTTGGAAGTTACATTCTATGATATTCTATGACTGGAAAGCTATGTATGTATAGACAACTAGGAAACTCCTGGAGCTACTAGAAATTTAAAAAAGACACCAGGTGGTATTATGATAATATTTTTTCTACCAGAGGATGTTCTCAGGAAAACAACAAGCTCTAGTCTAGGGTATCTGACCTCCTAGGAAACCATTGAATCATTTCAAAACAATGAAAAACAACCCCTAAAAATCCCAATGACTGTCTGTAAAGAAAGTCTAGTAAGCAACAACTTGTACTCCACAAAGATATGTTTATGTGAATTTAGAATTTATAAAAGATAATGTCCTAGCCTAACATAGAGTTTAATAGCACATATTCATTTGGATGTTGACACTTAAAGGACTAAAAGAGTGTAACTATCTGCATGACACTTGATGGAAACTGGTGTGGTTTTTTGGAAGGGGGCAGTCCCTGAAAGAAAGCACTGCCAGGTATACAGAGGAGAGAATTTTACTTCTCTCTGCAGAAGCAACGGTGAGAGTAGCTTTGCCTCTATTGCTTTAGGAGAGGCTTTATTATTCTCACAGGAGCCAGAAGAGAGAATCGGGATGACGGTCTTAAAATAGTCAAAGCCAAATAACACAAAGCAATAAAGTGTTTGTGGGTGCCTTTAAACTAACCTATTGTAGATGCCTAGTTCAATACTGAAGAATAGTCAGAAAAAAGAATTTTACAAGTAACAAAATTAGCACCTAAGGGAACCATGTAACTTGTGTTTAAAAAAAAATCGCTTCAAGAACCAAATCTCTTATCTTCAAATTCTGTCTGAGCTAATTCAAATTCAGTTATTTCTTCACTCATTACCCTACATGTATACTCAACTGAGATTTTATGAATGCTTTTCAGTTGTTTGATCCTTGATTCTGACTGTGAATAATGGCTTTATCTCTATTACTACCAAATAGACACAAAATTTTCAAAGTATATAATTGTTTAAGAAGTAAACATCCTAAAAACATGTTTTTCCAACTCTCAAGACAGATAAAAACTGAATTTTTTTTTTAGACAAGAAAGTGAGTGTTTATTTAGGTTGAAGATAGAAATCATTCGTAGCGAATTATAAATGTAAAAAAGTTCAAAAAACCCATAAAAATCACAAAATTTTAAAAATCACATACTTTATAAATTTGTCCCCTGACACACTTCTATGTTACTCCCGCATTCTTTGGTTGCCTACTTTTTGATCCCGTTCTTAAATGATAGTGATTTTATGATACCGCTCTCTAGACAAACCAGGAAGATAATTCAGTCTTTTCTCTGGTGTGAAAAAACCGAATTTTTTATCCTGACACTTGAAAATTTCCTAAAGGATTATCAGTTTTACCTGAATTTCCAGAAGTAAATTCTATGTGATGAATTAACTGTCCAGAAAGCATATGTCAGGGGAAAAAAAAGTGCTTCAATTGCATCAGTCTCTGCCATAATCAGTGATACTCCTTTACCATGAAAGGATGTTACTGCTTTATTAGGTTTGGTTCCTTGGATGCAGAAGCAGGCAGAAAGTCTCTTCCCTACTTTGGATAATTCCTTTGTATGGTTTGGCTCAGCTCTGAGTCCTAGACTCAAGAAGGCCGGTCAGGAGCCAGTACTGCTCTTTCCTTCATTACAATTCATATGGTGGATCCTGAGAGATTTGGCCATGTTGTTGATTTCTCCAACAGTTCCAAGTACCACAATCTGCCCTCACTCCACACCTTCCAATCTGTGAGTTCTCAAAAAAGAATTGCCAGAGTTTACGTTCCATTAAGAATATTCTGAATTCTCAAGGACACGAAGAACCTTCTCAAGGGAAAGATTGCTTTGTATCCTTAGTTTAGTATCTACCAAAAAAATCCCAATATAGTTGAAGATTGCAAATGTCTTATTTAGACCCTTGGATATGAGAACCGTTGGCACCTTTGATTTCTAGGAAGTTTCCGAGTAGTCCTTGGTAGGGTATTATCCTTAATGCTAATAATAGCTTATACTTATCGAGTGCTTATTAGATGCAAAACTGTATCTTATTTAATCCTTATAGCAATCCTATAAAATAGATACTCTTACTAACACACTTATTTCACAGATAAAAGTAGGCTTCCCATATGCTGCTACGCATGTTATTACTAAGACTGTAAGTACCCATTAGCAAGTCATCATGTCTCCAGAATGCTGAAACTGAAATAGGTCCTCCAGAGTTTCACACGTGGCTGAGGTCTACCACCCACACGGTTTTTAAATAGTGCAGCATTTTCCCTCTTGGTTCCCAATACTGTGTAGATCTAGTGTTTCAGAAAATGTGATCCCTCTTAAAGACAAATTCTTTGTCTAATGGAAATCAATGTTCACTTTCCGTGTGAAATGCTTTACCTTGAGGAACACATGCTGTGTTTTTTGTATATGTCAGTCATAGAATGTGCTCGATATTGAATATTGTTGATGCTTATCAAATATCTAGGATTTTATTTATTATAATGATAAAATAATAAGGCCCTATTGTTAGTCTTAATTTTTAGCATTTCATGTCATTTATAGCAAGCTTTTGTTATGAAGATCAATAAGCCATCGTTATAGATAACTTCAATTTGTCTACAAAAAACTGTCTTCCTTTTCAACATGTCTGTGAGATTTTCTATACTGACAGGAAGTCACACTTTGATCAGGAACAATTTTCTCTCTCTTTGCCCACTCATTTATACCCTTACTGTGGGCCTGACCTGTGTGCCATTTGATAAGCTTTCTCTGTGACTGTAGGACTCCTTCATCAAATAGGCCTGTTTCACAAACTAGACATTAACCAGTTTATATTAGTATTTGAAGGAGTTACCAGGAACCCAAAGTTTGCTTGACCTGGTTTTGTCTTTCTTGAAAGTTCAAGTCATAAAATGACACCAAATCGGAGCTGGAAGGAACCTTAAGAATGATCTCCCATTCCCACATACTGTAGACAGAACGGAATTCCAGTGAGATCAAATGACTTATTTGTGGACATATGTGATTAGTAGTTCTGACTCATAGTTTATGGCCTATGCCACTTTTTCACACAATTTCATGATTGATATCCTGAAAAGAGAAATAAATTGTTGATTTAATTGAATAAATATAAGACATGGAGAAAGGCATCCTGCTTATATATCTATAAAAGGCAGGGTAACCAAAAACCAGTATAAAAGTAGCCCCCACTAATTCATCGACTACATAGACATGTACTAGGCATTTTATATCTGTTTTCTCCTTCAAAATATACAATAGCTCTGCAAAATTTTACATATGAGATATAGAAGCTCTGAGAACTTGGCTAACTTGGCTGAAGTGGTAGAACTAGTAAAGGGTCCGTCTAGGTTTTAAACCTAAGTTTTTCT
>NW_012155729.1:5970396-5981493 GCF_000956105.1 Propithecus coquereli
ATTTGTAGCACCTTTCATGGAATCTGGCACATAGTAGATATTAGATAAATGCTGGAAAAATAAATTAATAGATAAATAATTTCCCCTATTTCTAGGGAAGAATGAAAAATGATGATGCTTGTTAGATGATGAGTAATGTGGTTTAAATTTCTTACTATATAATTATATTGTGTTCAAACACAGGCATTTGAGAAGTTTATGGTGGAGTCATAAAGAGTCTATTAAAAAGCAATATTTATTGACCTTTTTCCTTATACTAATATTACTTTCTTTCCACCTTTGTTATAATTTTTTCTTCTTGCTTATTTCGCAATGTGTATGTGTGTATGACACAAAAGCAGGAGAATTTACAGGACAGATATGGTCTCTGCTGCATATTCATCTTTGTTTGTCTAATAGCAACTCTTTAAAAATGTAAAAACCATTCTCTATCTCTAGGGCCATACAAAAATAGGCAACTAAGAGCTTGACCCACAGACTGTAGTTTGACAGCCCCGATCTTAGGTAAATGGATGTATTAACCAAACGTTAGTGGTTGTTATTTGTGAGTGATGGAATTTGGGATAATTGTTATTTTCTTCTTAATGTCTTTTCACACTGTCTAAATTTTGTGATAATGCATGTATCATTTTAAACTCAAAACTAAAAGCAAAAATATATTTATTTAATTGACACATTATAATTGTACATATATACAGAGTACAATTTGAAGTTTTGATACATATCTATGTTGTATAATGATCCAATCAGCATGGTTAATGTATCCATCATCTCATACATTTATTATTTCTTTGTAGGGAGAACCTTCAAAAAAACCTCTCTTCTAGCTATTTTGTAATGTGCGATATTTTGCTATTAACCATAGTCACCCTACTGTGCAATAGAACACCATAATTTATTCCTCCTATATAATTGTGACTTTGTACCCATTGACAAACCTGTCCCCATCCTCCCCCTCTCCCTTTCCCTATCCCAGTCTTTGGTAGCCACTGTTCTACTCTCTGCTTCTATGATAACAACTTCTCTTTTTTTAGATTCCACAAGGGAGAGCATGTGGTATTTTTCTTTTGTCTAGCTTATTTCACTTAAAATGACGATCTCTAATTTCATTCATGTTGTTAAAAATGACAGGATTTCATTCTTTTTATGGCTGAATAGTATTCCATTGTATATATATACCACATTTTCTTTATCTGTTCAACCTTTGTTGGACACTTAAATTTGCATAAATTATGATGTGAGCAAATAGAATTCAATTCTGCTTTAAGGGTCAACAATAATATTTTCGGCCTAGCATATGCCATATCTGCATTGTCTAATCTCAGAGATAATATGTAGAATTTCACTGCAAAGAAACAAAAGAAAGCTGCTCTGATCCTATTTTACATGCCCTCAAATGGCCGTGTGTGTGTGTGTGTGTGTGTGTATGTGTAGGGGGTGGGGAGCTTTCACTTCTTTTCTGGATACGTCTGCTCAAACTACAGCTGATTTATGAAGTAAAAACATGATTTTAGTAGGCTAGTGTAGTCAGTATACTTAGAAAGAGCTCCTTTCTGTAGAGAAAGAAAAATGCAACCGTATTAAGAATACATTGCTGCTAAAAAAGACCACATAGTCTTTAAATCATCCAATTGTCTGAGATTAGAAATTCCTGTGATCCGAGTCTCCTCTCTCTTCTAAGAGTAAATATTTCTTTTCTTTCTGTAGAAAAACATGCTATCATGGTATATCATAATTCTGTGGTGACAGATGGTGAGTTATTTTTCAAGAACCTTCTATTCCCAGTGGTACAGTCTCTTCACATGCCATACTCAGGATTTTATGCCCCCACTCATACTGTTTCCTCCTATCTAGAATGTTCTTCCCTCAAGAAGAAACATTGCTTTGTCATCAAACAGACGTGGATTTGAAATGTGACTACACCAATTACAAGCTTGGGTGTGTGCAATAACTTCTATGAGTCCTGATTTCCTCATATGCAAAGTATAGGTAGTAGCAACTCTAAATGATTACTATGACGTTTAAATAAGATAATACATGACAATTGTATGTAAATTTTCCATAATGTGTTTAGCATATAAGAGCACAACAAATGATAGGTCTTGGATGAAATTACTTTCCTTCAGCTTTCCAAATCTTGTCCATTCTGGAAAGTCCCAGTTTCTCTCCTCATAAATTTAGCTCACATTAATCTCACTTTTCTCTCAATTGCTTTGTTTGTTTTCTGCTCATTAACTATGGCACTTAATTGTATAAAATTTGATTTGCTATAAAATTTGCTTTGCCTGGAGAAGTACAGCAGGTCCTCAGATAATGTCCTTTCATTCGACATTACATTATAAGGTTGATGAGGAAAAAAAAACGATTCCCAGCCAGGGCCACTGTCTGTGTGGAGTTTGCACCTTCTCCCCGTTTCTGCATGGGTTTTTTCTGGGTCCTCTGTTTTCTTCCCACATCCCAAAGCTATGCCCATTAGGTGAATCGCCATGACTCCAAGGTCCAGCTGTGAGTGAGTGTGGGTGTGAGTGCTCCCTACCATGGATGGCAACTGTCCGGGGCTGGTTCCCGCCTTAGCCCTGAGCTGCCAGGACAGGCTCTGGCCTCCCAAGACCTTGAACTGGAATAAGCAGACTGGAAAATGAATGGCTACAAATTATTGTCAAATAAATATTCATCAAGTCTACAATAATCATACAAATGCACATCAATAAAACGACGCTGTATGAAAGTGCTTAGGAGCCACCGTCTTTGTGATTGCTGGTTTCTGAACTGCACCTGGTAGGAGGTGTGTCTGACAATTCCTTGATGTAACCCACCACCATTGTGATCGCTGTCACTCACTGATTCACCGAAACTTGGATAAATCATTACCTTAATTGTTTAATCTTTCTTAAATGTAAGTATCGCTCACATTTATTTTAATATTGAATATGAGAAGTGTTTTGGTCTTTATTTAGAAGTTTGGTGATGCCTTTGTGACCAGAAATAGGTTGTAGTAACTTAACTTTTGTTTATATCAATAAGCCTGTGGTAAAATTGGTTTCATTAGACGTTTTGCTAAAAGTCACAGTTTCTAAGAATCTGCTGATGACCTTAAGTGAGGACTCACTGTATTTACATATATCTCCTCTAATTACACTGTCAGCTCCTAGAAGGCATGGACAGCTCTTACATCTCTTTTAAATACCAAAAAAAAAAAAAAAAAAGGAAGAAAGAAAGAAATGAACAGGTTTAAAGAGAACTATTAACATAAAGCTTTTATATAAAGAAAGCCAAAAATACAGACCCATTTAATAATTAAAATATAGATATTATACGACAAGGCAAACATTGGAAAGTTACCAATGAATGATTACAATTTGGAAAAGTGACTCTATTTCATCCTGCCCTCTTCCTTGTAGAATTCCCACTGCAACAATTGGGTAACTTGATTGACATTTCTACACCCCGCTGCCCCCCTACCCTCACCTGTCGTCTCCCTCTCTTCTTCCCTCTTCTTCTTCAACAGCTTTATTGAGGTATAATTTACATACCATGACATTCATCCATTGTAAGTATACATTCAATAATTTTTGGTAAATTTGCAATTTCTTCCATCTCTTTTGCTCCCCACCCCAACTCTAAACACAATGCTGGATATTAGTAGGCAGCCAATAAGCACTTATTGAAAGAATGAATAAATTTACTATAGATATTTAAGTATCCTACTAGACTTCTTATTGTAGTTGATTCATTATTTAATAGTTGAACTATTATTTAAAAACCAAATCCATTATGACATGAAACTTTTTCTGGTGGCTTAAGCTTTAACATCTCCTCTGAGCCACACAGAAGGGTGAATGAGTGAGACTTCCAAGACTGCATATGCTTTCTGAGAAGGATTGGAAAGCCAGCAGCTTCAGTACTTCAGGCTGGTTAGAAGGCTGAACCCAGACAAACTAAATTCTGTTCTTGAATAACTCAACACTCTTAATTTCCCAGGCAAGAACTAAACTTATTTAATAAACAGTTCACTCATATGGTAATACCTGTGCTTCAGACAAATGTTTTAATAATGTATGTTAAAGTCTTTTACAAATTCCAAAGCAGTAGACAAATGAAAGGAATTGAACATTATGATGTATACTCATTTATTTCTCCTGGGCTGATATGTGCAGTCACTTAGAGGACAAAGACCATTCTTTGGCACCAACAGCAAGAAACAAAGTTTGAATATATTTTGCTGGACAAGAACATGATAACAATGGAGGATTTTCTTTAAAAAGGTGAATTTTATGTTTCCTTTTTTAAAAAATGCTAGTAACAAATGCCATCCACAAATATTAGCTAGCTTAATTTTTATGAAACATTTTATGTTCACTATGACATTTGTTTACAGGCCATCAGAAATTCAATGGAAAATCAAGGAATTGAGTAAAAGAATAACTCCACAGTTTATGATTACTGCATCTCATTTTATTTATATTAAGGCATGCATGAGAATATGCCATTTTTGCCAAGTGATTACAAAGCCTTTTATTGTGCTTTAAATTTGATTTAACATAACATTTGATTAAATTTGATTTGACATATTTCTTTAATTTGATGTGCAATAATGTAATGAACTATTTTTGTGTTATTGGACTATCATTTTGCTATTAGAAGTAAATATGTATTTATCTTTTTAGGGTTATTTCAATAGTACAGGAATGAGATTGATGAGTACATATGGAGATATGACTATATATCCTCCAGCTACCACCACCACCACCACCACCGTCTACACAGCTTAAATCTCTTCAATAAATCCTCACTGGTCTGAGTCCATGGTCCTTAGCATGATGCACAAGACCTTCACACCTAGCCTTGTCTGGCTCTGCGGTCAATTCTCTGGTCACCAAACTTACTTCGTGTTTGGTTATCACATAATTCATAGTTCCCAGGACAATCTCTGTGATTCCCGCCTACTGCACATCTAATTCCTTTTCCCAACATTGCTGCATCTTCCCTCCCTTCCACTTTGTGCCTCCTTCCCCACTCCAAAACTGCTTGACTGGAAAAATCCCCATTCATCCTTTAAAACTCTGTTCAGATACCTATTCTGGGAAGCTTTCCGTGCTTTGTTCACAAATTCAATGCATTACTTTTTGGGCGGGAGGTATTGTTTTGGGGCTTTTTGGGTACTATTTCTGAATCAAGAGCAGAGTTATATTATTTAATCTTTCCCTCCGTGTCATCATTATTTATTTACATGGCTGTCTTCCTGACAAAACTTGTCGTCAGGACCCATTCCTCATTAACCTCTGCCAACTCCCTGCCTGGCACTAGCCCTGCCCATGCTCAATAAATGTAACTCTCTTAAATCAGTAATGCATGAATAATGAATATTATAATTTTCAAAATATATCCTGAAATCACTTTACAGATGATTAGTACTCATTTATATTGCCATCGGAACACAAAAGTGGAAGAGTTTCTCCATCTGCTCGTTGCATTGGCTGTTAGTTTCTTCTCATGGCCATACATGACCAGCAATGATGGAAGAGTGGCAGGGTGAGGTCTGGGGCCACATGGGGCATAGAATATGCTGGAAAATATAACCACATACCAGAAACGTTAAAATCATTATCTTATTTTCCCAGATGGTAGACTGGGAACAGAGAGTTGGGATTACTTAAGGAGTTTGGTGCCCTGAGTGCTTCTGGTTGGGTCTCTTTAGATCCAAGATCTTTAGAAAGATCCAAGTCATACAGTGTTCTTCCCAAGACACATTTGCAAAGTGAACATTTAGCAATGCTAATGCTTGTTTTGGGCCAAGAAAGAGTTTTTATCTCCTTTACTATTCACAGATGATTACATAATTGTGGATTTCAAAAATTGTACAATTCTTTTTCCACTTTTACATGAATAATGGAAGTCAATATTGTATTTAAGTTCACTTCTTGTTTGGAAGCAAGGCACATAAAATGAGGGTACCCTGTGTCATTTTTATGCTCAGCCTCTTGGAAAGCTAAATAATTCCATCCCTTCTCCAGAATATAACTATTTTCTAAAGATGCCTGTTCCACCAATAAGAATAATCACAGGGGACTTTTCCCCTTAAGGTGCTATTTTGGTCTTGGGAATTAAGCTCTAATTGAGCAGCTGAGAGAGATCCTGCTATAAATGTTAATGATGAAGCCAGCTTTTCTAATGAACTCCAGCTGATGAGGGGATAGGAGGAAGGAAAGAGGAACAGCAAGAGGTATCGGGGGATGGGCTATGTAGTGAGATAAACAGTATCTTTCCAAAGTTCATGTCCACCTGGAACCTCACAATGCAGCCTTTTTGGAAATAGGGTCTTTGCAAATATAATTAGGGATCTCAATATGAAATCTTCCTGGACTTAGTGTGGGCTCTAAATCCAGTGACAGGTGCCTTATAAGAAGAAAAGACACAGACACAAGGAGAAGATAATCTTGTGAAGAGGGAGGCAGAGATGAGTTATGTCTCCACAAGCCAAGAAACACATGGGGTCATCAGAAGGTGGAAGAGGCAAGGAAGGATTCCTCCCTACAGCCTTTAGAGGGAGCCTGGTCCTGCTGACACCTTGATTTTGGACCTCTAGCCTCCAGAACTGTGAGGGAATACATTTTTATTGTTTTAAGCCACCAAGTATGTGATAATTTGTTATGGTAGCTATAAGAAATGAATACAGGCTGTGTGTGTGTGTCATGTGTGTGTGTGTGTGTGTTTGTATGTGTGTGTGTGTGTTTTATCCAGGTATTATTTTCTAAATACCCAGTTTGCCAGGCACTGTGCTAGGTGCTGGGTATACAGTAATGAATAAGATTGATGTTAAAGAAATGTGCCACTTATGCTGCTGTGAGAGTATAATATACAGGGTATAATTTGAGAGTTTGGGGAAGATTTTGCCCCAAATAAGGAAAACTATGGGTAGGCGTGTCCCGATGTGTAGGATTATCCAGGTGAACAGGGAGGATGATGAAGACCATTACAGTAGGGAAAAGCTGAAAACTCTAAGGAAAGCAGCAAAACTCTGAGATATGAAGGTGCTTGGTTGGACCAATTGCCAAAGTGTGTAGGGGTCTTAATGGTTGGAAGAACAGTGATACAGCAAGATGATGCAGGAGATGTAATCATGGAAATTCTTGTAGGTTATGTTAATATTAGAGACTTTATTCTAAGGGCAATCACAAATCTTCTGAAGAATTTTTGGAAGAGTGTAATGTGATTAGAATCATTTTTAGGAGATCACTGTGGTTACTCTGTAGGGAAGAAATTGGAAGAAAGCAAGAGTGGATGTAGGGTCACTCATAAGAGGCCAGTGCAGTGGTCCAGGTCATGGTAGTGAAGATTGAGAGATGTAGATGGATTTAACATACACTTGGGGGAAAAACATTATAGGACTTGATGTATAGTGGAAGGTGTGAAACAGACAGATGCCAAAAATATACTATGTCCTGGGTAGAAAAACTATTATAGAAGTGGAACATGTTTTGTGGAGACAATGATCCTGAATTTACTTTTGGATTTTTTCTTGGAAATGTCTTTGAGACATCTAAGTAAAGATGTAATGTTGGACATCAGATATACTGGTATAAAGTTGAGATGTTTTCTCTTGCCTGAAGATATTAATTCTAAATCATAAGAAGTAGATTATATTTGAAGCAATGGGAATGAAAGATATCACCCAGGGAGAAGATAGAGAGAAGAGAGAACATGAGAAACAGAGGTGCCCCTAAGAGATACAGACACAGACTTTTAAAAAAAGAAGGAAAAAATGGCAGGAAACAGCAGAGGAATACCAGCTGGGGAAGTTGAGGGAAAGAAGTGGTTTAAATGGTCGAAAACTGATGAGTATCTTAGCATGCATTATGGGATGCTCAGTGAGAATCGAACGTTCATCTCCACCCTAATGTCTGGGTTTTACAAAATGCTTCTGAAGTATTTCTGAGTGGCCTAACATTGGGTTTCCATACTCTGGTAAAATGAAAGCTTGAAATAAAGGTTATGTTCAATTGTATAAAAAGAAAGTCACCTGTCTTCACATGCATTTGGACACTGAGATTCATCTTGCTATAATGAGGTAAGTTGGTGAAGCATTGTAGTGGGAGAGGTGGAGATCTATCATCCTAGAAAGAGAGAGAACAGCCAGCACATTCTTCAACCCTGGTGGAAAAATATGTTCAGGCTTCCTGGCAGGGGTAAACAGGCTAAAAATCTTTGAACAGGATTTATATTTTATGCAATATGCTTTGTCCCCCAGCTCTCTTCCAGACCTGAGGTCTAGAAATTAGTATCTTTTCCTCCCTCCAATTCATCTATGCTAGGTCCAAGTAATGTGTGTGGGTTTTTTTTTGAGTCCCTCAAGAGGTTCTGATATCTAAAAGGTGGAGGAGAATCTCTGAGCTTCCTAACCTCTAATGTTCCTTCAACCCTAGCATTTTGTGTTTTAAAGAAAATAGAGAATAGACACAATGGCTAAGTGGTTTGATAGAAGCTGATTCCCACTCATGTCTGGTGTTCAGATGATGATCTCCAACTATCAGTGTGGGTTTCCCATTTCATTTCCAAATAAAATTCAACAACTACCTAAATGGATTGGAACTGGATCTGAGAAAGCTTGATCAAAGGAATATCTTAGGAAGGCATCTTAATAGCAAAATGCTGTGTCTTTAAGGACCTGAATGTAATGACCTTTATTTAATATGTATATTTTAGTTTAAAAAATGTGTATTTATAAAGGAATTCATCTCATTTTGATAACAGATGTTCCTTCCAAAGCCTTTGACTTTTGCAAGAAAAGGTATTTTTTTCCTAAGCCTGACCTCCAAATTGAGTATTTTTGAGCTTTTTTGTTTGTATATGTGTTTGCTATAACAAAAACAAGTGTTTCATAGTCCAACTGCAGAGAACAACCCATGAGTGACATGATGTGACCACAGAGATGGGGGAAATGGCAATAAGGCAGATACCACTACCATGGGGTGGGCAAAGACTAAGCCCAGTATCCTTACCAAGAAAAGAGCAAGCCTTGGGAAGGAATGTGACAGACAGCAAAGGAGGTGAGCTGGATAAAGAAGGTGCAACCCAGCAAAACACGGGGGAGGAAAAGGCCACATCTATTAATACACATGCAACTCGCTTTAACCTGTTCTTGTTTAGTATCTTCTTTGAGTCTCATAAAACCCTATGAGGTAGCTAGCACCTATTTTTGAGATGATAAAACCAAATTTCCAATAGATCAATGTACACAGCTAGAAAAAGGAGCTGGTGAGACTTGAATCCCTTCCTTTCTGGAATGAAACAGATGTCGGTCCATTGCGTATTTTGATCAAATGCAGACAAACCCTAACATGTATTATCTAATTTAACTCACAATCTGAAAGCAATCTTTCCTTTTAGCCATCCAAGTGCCAGACTACATAAAATTCATGTATTAGTAATTAAATTATGCCATGTATGTCAAAGCATTTTATATATTGCAAAACATCATGCACATAAAAGTGTATAATCTTCCTGATTAAATAATCAGAAATAATCTTCCTGATTATTTTCTTGGTGATTATTCCTAAAGGAACATGTTGCTTCCCTAAACTAATCACTCATGTTATTCAGTGCTTCCATCTATATAACAGCTTTCATATCCCTAACTGGAACCATTGTAAGAGCCAACCTGTGGTTTCATTTACTAGTATAGAGGACAGGGCTTATATTTGTCTCTCTTTATAGTGAAAGGGAGAAACAGTACAGATAGCGTCTAATTCAAATGTTTCATATGGAATTTGCAAGTCGAATAAACATTTCTCTTTTTTTTATCTGACTTAACACCCAAGGGTCAAATAGACATTTCTTAAGTGCAAATAGTAATAGCACTTGCCTCACAAGGCAGTTGTGTTTTAATGAGATCGTGCATATATAATACCTAATATAATTCCTGGAACATAGTATGCACTCAATAAATATTGGTCATATTATTTTGACTATTATTATTATCTGCCATAAGATATATATTTTAAAGTTTAAAAATTTTAAGTTATAAATTTATTGGCAGGATTGTAGATTTCAGCTCCACTATGAATATTGAACACACATTTTTAAACTGTTTTAAACCTCTCTTGGCTTGAGGCAATTTATAGTGCAAGAAATAATCAAAAAGGTGTTTCTTTTAGATAATTTTGGTATTTAAAATGATAGTTAATAGAATTTCATTTTTTAACAGGTATACTTCATCAAATACTTTAAAAATATTGGCAAAATTTACTCTTACGAAATTATTTTTGAAGACATCGCATAATGCAACATTATATATTAAGGAAATATTACAGTGATGCATTTATTTTCTGTTATTTATTGACAATAGTTAGGGGTGCCCTCTTATCCCCATGCCTCAAGTTTCCAAGTGGGGGGACTTTAATGTGCTGGGACATCCATTTGAGATCCTGTGGACTCTGTCACTGCACTCATACTTCCAAATTATCAGTTAGTGAGTTTGGGAGGAGAAACTGTTAGCCTCATTCCACTTCCTGTTCTTTCTCCTCTCTGCTCCTTCATGCCATTGCTTCTTACTGCCACAAGCTCTGTCCCTGTGACTGGGGCCTGTAGTCCCTAGGTTTCCCAGAGGCTGAGCGACGATATTACTGATGCCTTTTTTGCTGCACAACTGAGCCACGTTCTCTCAGGGCTCTTTCTGCCTCTGTCTCTCAATTGGTTCTGAATCCAGGGGAGCTATTTGGGAACCCCTAAATTTCCAACAAATATGTCTTTATTATTTAATGCCATTGGAGGAAATAACACACAAAATAGCTACTAATCATGTCACTTTAATATCTAGAATATAGGAAAACCAACAAGAAAAGATATCCTCCTTACCTTTGAGAAATGTATATATTTTGATAGTTTTACATTTTGATAGTTTATGTATTGTGACAGTTTTGCAGACATCTAAGCAAATGTTAGTACTTTCTGAAACGAAACAGATGTAGGTCCATTATGTATTTTGATGAAATGCAGACAAACGCTAACATGTATTATATAATTTAATTTATAATCTGAAAACAATCTTTCCTTTTAGCCATCCAAGTGCCAGACTACATAAAATTCATGTATTAGTAA
>NW_012155729.1:5981878-6033215 GCF_000956105.1 Propithecus coquereli
TAAACAAAAGTAATTTTCTATTCATTAAAGGAAACATAAAATACACTATGAGATTGAATTATCCAAGCCTTTGGAAAAAAAATTACTTGCAGGTTATTAACCTATTTTTAAAGAAAAAAGCTTTAAATAGTGTTCAGAGCATTTCCCAACCTGGTATGCATTGAAATGAAGAAATTTTAAAACCAAATAATTATCACTGCCCCAATGCTTTTGCTACATAGCACTGCAGTAAAATAGCTGAATGTATGTAAGTGATTTGAAAATGACAACTCTGATGACAGGCAATGGCAACAGGGAGACCTGGAAAAAATCCATACTGACCTCGCCACTGTTCAACTCCTATCGGCAGTTGTCACTCCAAAGGCGATATCACATAAAAGCTTTGCAATCTGTAGCTTAAGTTTCCATAGTAGGGCAAAATCCTATTACCTTCTAACCCACCCTCTTAGACATCTATTCTCTTCTCTTCATGTTTGCAAACCATTGACAGTTTCTCCTAGGCAAAACGTTTTTCACTCAGGTAGGTTCTTGTTATCATCCCATCCCCAAATCTTCTTATTAAAAATAATCAATTGTATAAAATGATATGCAGGTTAATTATGTTTTTCTTAAAGTTAAATTATGTAGCATCCAACTCCATTTGATTGCCATCTCCTACCTTCACTGGTTTAACTAAATTTTTCCATAGCTGAAGCCTTATTGGGATTCAGATTGTGGTTTTTGAATTTAATTTTAATATATTTTGAACACTTAGCTTGTTTAAATGTTCTTGAAATCTAGGGATAGAAAAAGATTAGCTGTGGGTTCTATAAACATCATCCATAATTTAGAAAATGTATAGAATTTATAGACATGAGCCTATCGTCCTCTATTCCAAAAAAGTTGATTGCAGAGTTTAAAAAGGAAATATTCAACTTAATCTTGCCTATTTACATGATGTGAGATGATTAACATTTTCTTAATATTTTACCAGGCTTTGTGCTTGTATCTTGTAGACAGTGTAGGATTAAAAAGAATAGCAATCCTTTCTTCTGAGAGCTCATCAGAGTTCAATCCTGTCAGAAAGATTTAGAAAAAGAAATGCCTAGGTGTTTTATATCACAGGAAACTAATAAGATCGTAACTTTGTTATTGTGTAGTCTGCCAAAGAACAGTGGTTCCTATCCCAGTTTGATCATATGGTTTGGGTATGTCCATAATTATCTTGGTGCTTGGAAAGGGGGCTCTCATGACATTATCAAATTATTGTAAAGATTCTCTAAAGTCATTAATTCATTCAAAAATATTTATTCAGTATCTACTAGGTGCTTGTGTCATTCCCTTTACCTGGGTGTCCTTTTCTTCTCCCTTCATAAACTTTACTCCTACTTGTCCTTGAATTTTTAGGGCAGATGTTAGTGCCTTCATGAAGCCCTTCCCCACCCTTTTTAAAACCTACCTTACTGGTGGAATGAATTGCATTATCCTGGGAATTTTTTCTTTTTTTAACATCTTTATTGAGATGTAATTCACGTATCATAAATTTCACTCTTTTAAAGAGTACAATTCATTGGTTTTTAGTATATTCATAGCATTGTGTGTCAATCACCACTAATTCTAGACCAGTTTTATCACCCCAAAAAGAAATCCCATGCCATTATCATGTACCCACCATGCCCTTTCCCCCATCTCCTGACATCCATCAATTTACTTTCTGTCTTTATAGATTTGCCTCTTCTGAACATTTCCTATAATGGAATCACAACATGTGGCCTTTTGTGTCTGTCTTCTTTTACTTAGCATAATGTTCTGAAGGGTCATGCATGTTGTCGCATGTCATTTCTTTTTATTGACAAGTAATATTCCATTGCATAGATATACCACATTTTGTTTATTCATTCATCAGTTGATGGTTATTTGGGTTGTTTTCACTTTTTGGTTACTCTGAATAATGTTGCCATGTGCATTCACGTGCAAGTTTTGTGTGGACATGTTTTCGATTCTCTCGTGTATATACCTAGAAGTGGAATTGCTGGGTCGTGTAGTAACTTTACATTTAACATTTTAAAGAACTGCCAGCTTGTTGTACAAAGTGGCTGTGCCATTTTACAGTGCCACTAGCAATGAATAAACTTAGGAACTGGGCCACACAGCAGGAGGTGAGTGGGGAAGGAGAGTGCAAGTGAAGCTTCATCTGTATTTATGTTTGTGTGTATACATAAATATATTAGGCAAATTCTTTATTTTCATTCCTCTCTTATTCCTGGATCATGTAACATAAGATATTAATATATTTATTTTATATCAGTGTTTAAATATTGCTAATTTTACATCATAGTATTTAAATTATGGGATATCAGAAGACTAAACATCACCCAAGGACTCTACGTCCTCTTCTGGGGAAGGGATTAATGAATTTTTGGTTGTATGCAGGAGAGTTGCATCATGTTAGGCAAAACTATTATCTAGTTTATTGTCTTTGTTTAGAGGTTAAGTATGGTTTAAGGAGATGCATATGGGTGCCAAGTTGATAAGGGGTGGATTTGTGATGGTTAATTTTAGATACCAACTTGACTGGATTAAGAAATATCTAGGGAATTTGTAAAGCATTATTTCTGGGTGTGTCTATGAGGGTGTTTCCTGAGGAGATTGGTGTGCAAGTCAGTAGACTGAGTGAGGCAGATCTACCATCAACGTGGATGGGTACCATCCAGTTGGCAAGGGTCTCAGATAGAACAGAAAAGGCAGAAATAAAGAGATTTCCTCTATCTCCTGGAGCTGTGATACTCTTCTTCTCCTGCCCTTGGACATCAGAACTTCAGGCTTTGGACCCTAGGACTTACACCAGAGGAACCCCACCCCCAACCCTGGGTTCTTGGGCCTTTGGCATCTAACTAAGAATACGTCATTGGCTTCCCTGGTTCTGAGGCTTTTAAACTCAGACTGAGCCATGCTACCAGCATCCCAGTGTCACCAGCTTCCAGACAGCCTGTGGAGGGACTTCTTGTCCTCCATAATTGCATGAGTTTTTTCCCCTAATAAATCCCTCTTATCTATCTATCTATCCATCGTAGTTTTTCTGTATCTCTGTAGAATTCTGGCTAATACACAGTACTATGCTTTAAACTCTTCATAAGAAAGATCCTAAGTAGGTAATGTCTATTATACATAGTCTTCTTATGTAGCCCAAATACATTGATAAATATATATATAAGTGCAAAAATATGAATTCTTCAAATGCATTTTTTAAAACCAGCAAAATATCTGTTTTTCGAATGATAGCTTACTTACCTATATTTTTCTCCTTAGAAATCAATTTTAGACAAGCAGCATATCAGCATTTTTTATGGGAACAAAGTTTAACTCAAATTGCATTGTGGCTGTGTTTCAGCCAAGTTGATTCTAGGGCCAAAAAACTAAGACTTGATGTTTGTGGAAGGCAGAGGCAGATACGGATCTTGCACGGAAGCCTGTCCCCTGAAATTAGAGATGGATAAGAGATATGGATTTATTTTTTAGGATATGTTCCTTCCTGAATGTCAGATACCATTTGTCACACTACAGATTTTGCTGTCTATCAGGATCTAGGTAAAAAGGTATTTCAGAGCTTAAGGAGTTTCTCTCTATACAAGCATTTTATCCAAAGGAGCAAGTCTCAATTCCTCTGAGAAGTTTAGAAATTTGGAGAAAAGCACAGCAGTGTGTGTGCCACGATATTTGTTATTTAGTTTTGCATTGCAGGTACTTCCTAATTTTAGAGTCTATGCTAATGCTAATTCAATTATTATTCCAACATGACTTCAATAAATCCGTGTGTCCATGGTCTAAAACATTACCCACGTGTCCGCAGTTTCCACAGGTGACAAAGTTACTACCTGTAAAACTACCTGTAAATCAATTCATTAGAAATTGCAGGTAAGAGCACAGGTTGACAATATGCCTCAAAAGACTAAAAAATGTACATGCTTAGTGATGCAGAACGTTTATTTTTAGGGCCATAACTTTAGGAAATAATTAGACAATTATGCAAAAATATAGGAACATAGATGTTCATTATAAGATTGTTTATGATAGAGAAAACCTTATAAACAACCTAACAGTCTAGCAATAGGGGTTAATTTGATAAATTATGGTATCGACACATCTACATATGATGAAATACTACCCAGACCTTAAAAGTAATCTTGTATTTAATGATGTTGAAAATTTTTAAGATACATGAAGTTAAAAATCAGATTATAAAAATATAGGTAGGTTGCAATCCTCTTTTAAATATGTATATGTATATGAGTGTATATATGCACAGAGGAAATACTGAACTCTGAGTGGTGATATAGCAAGTGGATTTTATATTTTTTGTGCTTTTTAAAATTTTCCGCTTTCATGATTAACAATTTATTATTAGATAATACGTTACTTACAAAACAAAACAAAACCAAAAGGAAAAAAAAACAGCATTCTTGTGACTACCACATATATAAGAAACCCAGACCTTACTATTAAATAGGACTGATTTTTATGGAGGTTTGATATACGTGATGTAAGGGACACACACACACACACACATACACAAACAAACACAGAGCAAATTACTTTTTGAGGGGTCTTTAGCTTTTGCTTTCTGTCTTGATTTTTAGAAACCTTTCGAATTGGAGCGACTAGTGTGGAATCTGGGGGAATTTCTATTCCTCAGTCCCACATCTCCCTAATGGGCAGCTCCTGCTTGAGTAGCAGCCCTTGGCCAGGAAAGAAGGAGTGACGTGTCTGATGGTAACACTGGCTCTGCCCCTCCTGGCCTTCTCCCTCCTTTGGGGAGGTGTCTGTCCTCAGAACACATTCTCAGTTCCTCTCTGTGGTGATCTCCTTGGAGTAGTTTGGGAAATATCTGTGGCTATTCAGCTGTGTCTAAAGTGGGTAGGCAAAATGGTCTAATCCACTATATGGCATAAGAGGACCACAATTCTATATCTATATTCTCAAATCCAGTAATAAATCTGATTTTTAAAATCTATATCTAATACACAGAAGTTGATTGCTTTCTTGTATGCCACCAGTGCACAAGTGACATTTGAAATTAAAAATACAATAGCATTTGCATTAGCACCAAAAAAAACCCAACAAATAAAACTTGCGGATAAACCTAACAAAATGTGTATAAGATCTATAGGAGGAAAACTACAAAATTCTAATAGAAAGAAATCAAAGAAAATCTAAATAAATAGAGAGCTATTCCATGTATGTGGATAAGAAAATTCAATATTGTCAAGATGTCAGTTCTTCCCTACTTGATCTAGAGATTCAATGAAATCCCGATCAAAATCCCAGCAAGTTACTCTGTGGCTATTGACAAACTAGTTTTAAAGCTTACATGGAAGGGCAAAAGACTCAGAATAGCCAACACAATATTGAAGGAGAAGAGCAAAGTCAGAGAACTGACACTACATGACTTCAAGACTAGTAAGTGAAAGAATAGACAAATAGATAAATGGAACAAAAATAGAGAGCCGAGAAATAGACCCACACAGATATAGTTACTTTATCTTTGACAAGGAGGAAAGGCAATACAATGGAGAAAGTATAGACTTTTCAACAAATGGTGCTGGAACAATTGGACATCTACATGCAAAAAAACTAATCTAGACACAGAACTTACACCTTTCATAAAAATTAACTCAAAATAAATCATAGACCTAAATATGAAAAGCAAAACTATAAAACTAGAACATAACATAGGAGAAAATCTAGGTAACCTTGTGCATATTTTAAAATACAACAACAAAAACAGGATCCATGAAAGAAAAAAACTGGTAAGTTGGACTCTATTAAAATTAAAAACTTCTGCTTTGTGAAAGACACTGTTAACCTGAAAAGATAAGCCACAGACTGGAAGAAGGAAAATATTTGTAAAACACATAATTTGATAAAGGGCTGGGATCCAAAATATACAAAGAATTCTTAAAACTCAATAATAAATAAACAACTCAATTAAAATCTATATCTATCTGCATCCTGTATCCCTATGACAATTGGTTATGAACTTGGAAGAGTAAGAAATGTGTGGTGTTTATGCAACTCTCCCCCACAAAAAAAGATCCTTGACGGAATAACGTCATGCAGGAGACGTATAGAGAGGGTGGAGTTCTCAGGCAACGCATGAGTAATTTATAGTGAGTTGAACCTGATAGAGATGCTTATTGGAGAGAAGTGGGACCAGTTAGCAGGAACATACTAATTTGTTCCTGTGGGGTACATTGAAGAAGTAGGGACAGAATCTCCACTGAGAAAATAAAACAAAATGGGCTGGAGTTGTTTTGTTTGATTAGAGAAGGAGATAAGACAGGCCAGATTTTACAAACTCAAACTTAAGAAGCAATGTACCCTGTGTGAATCTTGGCTCTGTCTCTTACAAGCTGTGTGGGCCTAGACAAGTCATTTAACCTCTGAGTGCCTCAGTTCATTTATCTTTAAAATGGAAATAATAATATTAGTGAGCACGTAAGTGTTATTGATTAAAACAAAGAGAATATCCGAGAAAGTAGACTGGTTTTTTATGCTTCCTACCTTATTGTTCAAACTCCAGACTAGATCTGTCTAGCTAATATTGGGGTTAGGACTATTTACTTTAAAGGTCTTCAAAAGGAGAAGCAAATGCAACAGCCAGTTAAACCACATTAAAGCAGGACACTAAGTAAATAAAAAGGTAGACCTTTTAGAGAAACTCTTGAATCATAGGCTGAATCTTTGGAGGTGAAATACTGTCCCCGCTTAGAGTCATCTGCAGAAAGATAAGATGTTCCTCGAAAAACAGTAGTTATAACATCCCTGCATAAAGCTATGAAACACTTAACTTGGTCCACCAGGGACACACTGCTCTTTTTTTAGGCTTACCAAGCTTTGCATCTGGTCTCTGCAGGATGGGAGAAACTGCAGCCAATAGTTTGCTGTGACACAGTGTGGCTTTGTATAGAGCGAAGGTATACGGCAGGGTCACTTGACTCAATTGACACATGAACTTTCCCATCCATCAGGAATGACTGGCAGAGGCCCTGCTGAAAGTTGCTAAAACATAGTTATAGCTGAATAAGTGCAGTTGTTATTCTTGGTATCCTGCTAATTAATGTTTTCAAAGAGGTTAGGTGCTTGTTCTGTGGGTCACACAGCGAGGAAGTAAAGAGCCAATGTTAAAATGAGGCCTGTGTGTGATCCAAACCTAGATGTTTTGAACTGCACACACTATAGAGAAAATTCAAATTCTTGTTGTAGGATTGGAGCCAAAAGCACTAGTTAGGTGAATGATTAATTTGAAAATGTATGGCATCATCACTGAAGAATATTTCTTTTAAATAAATCAGGCATCTGTCTTTGGAGTTTACATTAGTGCGAGTAAGCCCACGAAGTATTTCTAAGTGAGTTCTGCCAATTGCATTTTTGAACATATAAGAATCATTTTCAATTAGCATATGAATTGTTAGCACGTGAATGGGCACTGCTAAAATATTCCAAAACAACTTGTTCCCATTGATGGGTGACTCAATCCCATGATGTTAAGTTTATAATGTTTGTTTGCGGAGCAAACTTTGCTTGTAAGACAGTGCAAAGTTAAATTTCTGATTTCACTAAGTTTTTGATTTAATTAAAGCCTATATTTTTAGGCACTTCAAAAGAAATATAAATGCAGGACGTGAGCTGACTAATTCCAAAAGTTTTTGTGAAAAACTTTTGATCCTTGGTCAACAAAGTATAAATAACCTCAATATCTACTACGTACTCCTGCCCAAGTGTTGGAACTTCAGCTGGGCACAGAATGCTTTAATTTGGAGATGAAGAAGGGATTTCTTTTTTTTTTTCTAAGTAGAAAGCATACCATTGAGAATATGAATCACTAAGGGTGACATTAAATCTTGCAAAGAGATTATATATGTCCCTGTGGTGGCTCAAGAGACTAACGATAAATGTTAAATATTAATAAGGTTGTGGAAATCCTCATGGATACTGTCATAAAGTAGCTCCAGAAAAGGAGAAAAGACAGAGAAATAAAAGCAGGGATCTATGGAGTGGTCTTCATTGTAGGGCAGTGTAGATTTTATATTTGGCGAGGAGTAAATAAAGAGAAGCAATAACAGAACCCACAGGGAAAAGCCAGGTTTAGGGATCTATAAAATTGAAAAATAGATAATATTCTTCAGAGAAAAAATAGGCAGTGGACTCTCCTCTTGTGCTAGGAGAAGCAAAGGAAAATTAGTCCACATGTTGAGGAAGCATCCCCTTTTGGAGCCTGGAGAGGGAGTCCGTTTGCTTTCAAGTTACGGTTTCCTTAGCTTTTGTGCTTGCCTTGCTCTCTAGGGATGACGGAAACAATAGTGCTGACTGAGGATGGTCGTGTCAGCCCATCACTCTGAGCGACGCTGGCTGGGCCCGGCCAGGACTTGGCTTTACCTCGTGGCTCCTCTTCAAGGCCCAAGGCCTTCCAAGTCTCTGAGTAGATCAGGAGACAGATTGCGAGGGAGAGAGTTTCTGTCGATAACTCCGGCTCGCCCTGCACTTAGTGCTGAAATGCGCCCTGCTTTTAGACCTCCTCCCTTCCACCCTGATGCCCCAGGCCTGATGGGTGGGGGCACTTGGGCCGGGCTGGTGGTCTCACACTGAGGAGAAAATGCATTTGCTCACACAGAGAAAGGGGTTGGAGCAGCAGTAAAACAAAAACAGGGAAAGGCAAGAAATTGCTATATTGACATCCTCTTGAGGGTGCAGCCCCAAATCTAGTTAGGATTGCTACATTTAAAAAAAAAAAGTCTGGGTATCCTGGAGGCAGTGAACAGAGTAGCAAATAAAAGCATTAAAGGAAAACAGCCAAACCTGGTTGAAGGCTGAGTGGCGTGTGCGCGGCCCGTAGGGAATACCTGGAAGTCTCAGTGAGGTACACGCCCTCTCGTCAGATGCAGGGGGAGCTGGAGGCTGCCAAAGACCATGGGAGGAGGGAAGAATCAGAGCCACAGAGCAGAAGAGAAGGACATTGAGAAGGAGTGGGTGTGTGACAGCAACACGGCTGAAGTTGGCCTACACCTCCCAACTTCATAACATTACCTGGACTAACTCTGAATGATAAAAATGGAAAGATGGAAAATGGGAAGATTCTAATAAGATTCATAGTTGGACTTGTTCCATCTTGGAAAAGGAAGAAAGATGGGGGGGGGTTAGTAATTATTTGCAACTTCATACAATATTTATCTATTTATTTAGAGACAAGGTCTCTCTCTGTTTCCCAGGCTGGAGTGCAGTGGTACAATCATAGCTCACTGTAACCTCCAATGCCTGGGCTCCAGCAATCCTCCCACCTCAGCCTCCTGAGTAGCTAGGAATACAGGCACACGCCACCATGCCCGGCTAATTCTTAAACTTTTTTTTGTAGAGTTGGGGTCTCACTATCTTGCCTAAGCTGGTCCCAAACTCCTAGCCTCAAGCAGTCCCCCCACCTCAGCCTCCCAAAGTGCTGGGATTACAGGTGTGAGCCACTATGCCTGGTTGCAAGTTCATAAAATATTATTTGAGAACAAGTGGTATTCTGTTTTTTTTCTCTTCTACATTTTTAATTGAAGAAAGGAGGGTCAATTAGGCCAAAAAGAACAAACACTGGACACAAGTTTGATCAAACTCTGCCAAAGATGACTGTGATATCTCTCTCCTCAGGGCATTTTTTCAAAAACAAGTAGTTTGATTTGAATTTTAATTTGTTTAAAATCAGAGATTGAAGCAGATGACCCCCCAGGCTGTTCCAAAATCTACATTTTATAATTTTAAGAAAGAAAATGTCATTTTCAAGAACCCAGGGATTGACAAAGGAGGAGGTTTTTCTCCTTTGAAGGCACTGTCCTTGGTGTGAGGACTGGGGAGAAAAGTGAGACCCCAGCCATTGTAGAGTTTAGGAACACAGAGCACAGGTGGAATCAAAGCAGCACGGATGTCCTTGCTGCTCCTCACACACAGCAATGAAGGAGGAGAGCTACACACCAAAGACAGCTGCACACTCAAAGATCTCTGCATGCCACCCAATTTCTTCTTCCAGAAACTTGAACTTACTTAGTTGCACTGAAGCACAATTTTATCTGGGATTAAAGAAAAAGGAGACTGTAATGGCAAAATGGACGTATGGTGGCCTTTATGTTTTGCAAAAAGGAAACCTGAGCTTCCTTTAAATAAAAAATAATGTTTTTTAGAGCCACATTTGGGACAAAAGGACAAGGTCTACCTCCTCAATGTCTGAGAGCCACGGTATTACCCATTAGCAATAATTCCCCTTTATGCTGTGGGTCAAAAAGAGATCATATCTGATCACAATTCACAGGACACATATCTGGGAACCAGGAGAAGAGATTTCAGTGACCGAATATTTAACCGAGTCCAACCTTGTACCCCTCACCACTGGACAGCCAATAAGTTGAGAGATAAGTTGTTGGGGCAAGGAAAGTGACTTTATTCAGAGAATCAGCAAACCGAGAAGACAATGGACTACTGTCCTAAAGAACCATCTTACGTTAGTATGAACTTCAGGCTCCTTTTTAAGTTAAGAGAAGGGGGACACAAGGGGGTTGCAAGAGGTAGCTGAGGACCACAGACATTTAGGCATGAGTGAGGGTCCAAGAAGGCTGTGAAACTTCTTTGTTCTTGGTCAGTTAACTCTGGAGCATGAAAGTCAGGTCAAGATCTTCCTACAAATCTTTAACGTAGCACTGTTCCTTGTGTGTATGCTTGTCTTATCTTCCCGGGAGTTAGTTTTGGGAAAGGGATGGTTATCATCATTTTTTTAAGGAGTTTAACTACAAACTAAATTCTTCCTATAATTAGCTGGCCTACATGCAGAGCTAAGCAGAAGCTTTTAAACTAAAAGATACTTCTGCAGGGGGTCAGAAGCAAAATGGAGCTGGTCATGCTAAACCTCCCTTCTGCTGTTACAAATAGAGCTTACTGTGTGAGAATGTGTTTGGCTGCAAGTAAAGAAATCCCGACTTATAGTAGCATATTTTTATGGCATAAGAAGTAAGTGATTTCTGGTGATATTTTAGTAGCTCAATCATGTTGGGGCTTCCCTTGACCTTTTTCTCTCATTGTTCCAAAATTGCTTCTTTAGCCATATGTCAACATCTAGGGTAGGAGGAAGGGAACTAGGTGAAGAAATCCATGCCAGCCACATCTGTCTCCTTTTGGGGGGCAAACAAAATCTCTTGCAGAAAATTTCCCCAGCAGAGTTCTGACTACATCACATGACTGACCACCTCTATCTGCAAGAAAAGCTGGGAAATCCATCATCAGGGTTGTCATAATTGGCTATGACCCATCACCTGGAGCATTGCTACCCTGAGCAAAACTGGATCCTGTTAGCAAAGACAAAGGATGGAAGTGTTCTGGATAGGTAAATAAATGTGTCTACCCAATACAGTAACTTGGAAAGAGTAAAGAGTTTATTTTAGACAGGACTGAGCTCCTAGTCCCAGCTCTATTATTTATTATTTTGCCCAAGTCGGTTAACTTCAGGTTCTCAGGTAAAATAGGGATAGTCATTTTTATCTGTATGGTTATTGTGATTATGACATGAGATGATGTCCATGACAAATGCTTAGCATAATGGCTGGGTAATAGTAAATCCTTAGACATATTAGTTTTTTATACTCTGGCCCATGGTCTATTTATAAGAAGGAGCCTTATGACCCTCGAGACTCCTTCTGACACCAACACACTCACTTATGAGAAAATTGCTTAAAGTTCTATCTGCTCAGTAGAGGCACGGACAAGGAGCTTTTTCTTCTCTGAAAGTTAGTAACTCAGTATGGAGATAGATCTACAACCTTGGTTCATTGACACCCTAAGGTTTCTAGTCCTCCATGTTCTTTTACCTAAGCTCTTTCCTTAAACATGCATATATATCTCAATTTAGGTATAATAAATAAAATGTTTCTTTCATTTTGGTTAACTAGTGCAAAAGAAACAGTGACCACACAACTGCGAATAGAATAGACTTAGTGAATGTCTCTAGTATGTAGAGCTGGGTATAACAACTTGGCCTGAGAACATATTTAAGCCTTTATTGAAATCTCTTCTCCAGATGTGATCTAACTTTTTGATCACTGTTTTATCATATTTTAGTTATTGTCTTACATTAAAAAAAAAACAATGTACATTTTCTTAGCTAATGAATATTTATGACTGACTTAAAGAGAATACTAAAATGACAGAAGGCTGCAAGGCCCTCGTGTTACTTGAATGAAGCAAATTTCCTTTTCTTGTACTTTTGGTTTTATTAGGAATCTGATTTCTCATTTACCAGCCCTCTCTTTTTTGAGACGCGATTGCCATCAAACAAGCTTTGGCTGGCTATTAAACCATCCTGAACTTTGGTTTCCTCATTTATAAGGTGGGGAATATACTGCTTATCTCATAAGATTATTGTGAAAATTAAGTGAGACAACATGTGTAAGGTGCCAGACATTGTCTCAGTACATAGTAGGTTCATAATTAATGTTGAATTAAAATGCTTATTGAACACCTATTGCATACCTACCCTTTTGCAAGATGTGATGTGGGATAGGCTAAAGGAGTATAGCGTATAATCAAATAGTGAGTTAGGGCTTATGTTCTTGTAAAATTAAATAAAACAAGTGTTAAATTCACAAAGGACAACAGGACCCAAATGGCATAATACAGTGGAGGCCTGAGTACCAAAGAGGATTATCAACAACAAAATTTGAGCTTGGTAGGAGACAGCTGGAGGATTCTGAAAACTTTTATAGAGACTCATTAAGGTTTTTATTTTAATTTTTTTTAGCATCAAACAAGGAGGAAGTTTTCTCAAAGCCTCAGTTTCCTAATCAATAAAATATCAATAATAATAACAATTCACTTATTCAATGAAATAAAGTATATAATTTACTTCATGCAGAACCTGAATTAATAAATGCTCAATAAACTGTAGCTATTACTGATAAAAATAATTCTAGAGAAGTAGAAAAAGCTTGGGACCAGCAATCTGGAAACCCAAGTCTTTCATATCTCTTGGTCTCCAAGAATGAAGCCAGATGGGCAGAAGACTCTCAAAGCTCCCTCCAGCCCAACAGTCTCTCATTCTATGTTCTGTGTGTTGTGTCATGACTAGAGTTTGCAAGGGGCATGGTTCCTGCCCTCACTACCAATGCATAGTAGGTGCTGCTGGGTCCCTCCCCCCACCAAGATGTTTCACCACCTTGGAAGGAGCTGTATAAGGCATAGGGGAAATGTATTTTTGAGCACTTTGAGGTCAGAGAGACTTGGGTTTGAATTTTGGCTCTGCCATTCACTAGTCTGACCTTGGGCAAATTACTCAACCTCTCTGAGCCTCAGTTTCTGCATGAGCATATAATTTATACTGATATTGTAGGGTTGTTATGAGGAATAGAAAAAGTGCTTGGATAGCACCTACTACAATTCTTGACACAATTCAATAAACAACTACTTTAATTTATATTGTTACTATGTGTGGTTGTTGTTATGACCCTAATATTTCTAGACCTAAGCCAAATGATAGAACAAGAATTTTTGTCCAGCTCTCTCCTTCCAAGCATTTCAGCCTTCTTCTCACGTCCACGTGAGTCTATTTCTCTTTCACTTTCCCACTCTGTCTTTCTTTTCCTGGCACCCACATGCAGTCCAGAACTAGTCATCACCATCTTCTCTTCATATTGTCCTGGTCCCACCAAGAACACTGCAACTTCCCTTGCGTGTTTCTTATCCCTGTAGGTTCGCTTCCTGTATTTCACACCCTTTCATGTTCATGAACCATTGCTACTGAGCTAAGACAAGCTACTATCTTCTATATGTATTTATATCAAGACCTTTGGGGGACGTGGCCTTTATTCATTTCACTGAAATGAAGTTTTGCCTTCATTTCTACTGAAACTCATGTTGGAGTAGAAAAAACGTCCATCATAGATTAATTCCTAAGCACAACAGTAATGAGAACAAGGTAAAATCAGTGAGTTTGCTCCCCACATACAGAGCAGGCACAGTAAAAATGCACTGCAAGGAACAACTCTCACCAACCTATCTAACTTTGCAAATCAGTCTGGTCCACCCTCATTTCTAGCCAGTCAGCCTTAGCCCAGGAGGCACTGAAATCAGAAAACCCTGAGGAAGGGAGCACAGAAGTGTGAGAAGTGAGCTCCAGAAGACACTCTGTTCACAGCCAAAATGACATTTTGCAATGATAGAGAAGGGAAATGATGAGAAGCCAGCCTACCAAGAAGATATCAGCCAAATTGAACCTATGATTTCAACTTCGATATGCAACTTAGTTGCCAAGATAGCTGCTTTTGTCTGAGATATCTTGAGAAGAGACGACATCCTGGATTGATGGGCTAGACATGGGGGAGTTTGTGGATTTAAAAGCAGTCCATCCAGCCTGTCTGCCCCAGACTTTGGTAAACATTTGTCTTTCACCATGCCAGTCAGACAGGAGGTTTTTTCGCTAGAGCAAAAATGTTCCAATTTGGAAGAACAAGGTTGCCTGGGTTATTACTGTAGCACCTTGCCCGCACCTAACTTTGTACCCAGTTTTGATTTCTTTTTATACTCTTCATTATTTGTAAATTGCTTTGAAGACAAAATCAGGACTTGCCCATGATTAAATTCCCTACCACAGCTAGCACAGGTCTTTGGACATGGTACCACTCCCATGAAATGTTTAAGTTGGTCTGTGAAATAAGCCATGCTTAGGGATTTAAGAAACTAGAGGTTATGATTTTATTAGGTATAATGGAATTATTCCATATTATATGTATGGGAAGCCATCCGGGCTTGGGAGGAAGGGCGTGACCTGCTGAGTCAGGCTGACCTGGGTTTAAGTCCTATCCAACCACTCTGCCACATGACCTTGGCAGGTTGCTTTGGCCACATGTGTTTATCTCCAGGTTCATCCCTGAGCTGCCTCGTTGCAAGCCTCACTTCCTCATCTCCAAAATAGGGACCATCACAGCACCTGCCACATAGAATAAAACAATATCTACTTCAAGGAAACTAGCTCTTAATAAGAGTAGGTCACTCATAATCCTTGGGAGGAGTCAATGGAAATAGTGGTTATGATATTAGGCTCTCATTAAATGAAAGCTGTTAATAATAATAACAATAACGTTATCATTTTCAATTACCTTTAATGTTGGGTTTATTTTGAGTGACAATTTTTCACTCCTACATTGACAAAATAATGACAAAATCCAATTAAATGTGTCAGAGCTTTCCTTGAACATGGTGTCATTGTTCCTGCCATGTTAAGGTGGAATTATGTTTTAATCATTTGATCAAGGTCTTTCCAAATTTTTTTATTAAAAATATTAAGATAATCCATTTAACACATGTTAAAAACCTCCATGATTATGTGGAGTGGTATAGAGTTGCTTGTGGAACAAGAATAGCTACTGTTTATTGATCATCTACCACATGCCTTGCCCTGTGCTGAGTGTTTAATATCCATTACTTCCCACAATCCTCAGGTTAGCCAGGATTTTAGCTTCATTTTACAGATGAAGGAACTAAAACTAAAACAGGTTAAATACCTTGCTCTGGTCACATGGTCAGAAAGTAGCAGAGGCGTGATTTTCTCCAGACTCCAACCTCAAAGCCCTTGCCAGGACTCCTGACATCTAGAATATTTGCAGTTGGCATCTGTAACAGGTGACCTGCCCAAAGGCTTCGCATCGGTAATGCTCTCGCCAACCCCCTTTCAGCGGCCGGGGCACCATTCTGGAGCCGGTTTTCCAGGATTTTAACCCTGTGCTGATAGACCACTGTAAAATATTCACTTTGAAAGTTGGAAAATACACCTGCTACACCCCCAACATTCGCAATAAACAACAACAACAACATTTAGAGTGTAGGTGCTCCATGCCAGAAAATAGCCTTATTTATCATAATTTCCCTACCTCTTTGTACACCCAACCTCCTTGTTTTTTTCAGCACTTTCTCACACTTTTCCTTCTCTCATTGAACACACATGATGTGTGGTTAGGATGCAATGGAACAAGTCCTCTTGCAAACATTTCCTGTGATTTTAATTGTCCTTAAGTCTTCTCTGATGCTTGCTGCGTTTGGAAGACCAGGGTGTGAAAAAACTATACCTTTAGCACATAGGTTGGAAGGAATGCGTACAGTGGATGTTCGCAATTGCCTTCAGTTCTTCTCCCACCAATAAGCATTTATGGAGCTCCTGTTGTGTGCCAGGCACTGTGCTAGGCTGAGAGTGCTCTTAGGAGGAATAGGATGCCTTCCCTCCAGGAGCTTGCACTTGTAAGGCAGAGACTAGCAGGCAGAACAAATCATTCTAATATGGTATGTACTACAGTAGAAATATACACCATGTTTGACACTGAGGAGAGGCCATGTGGAAGGCATCAGTGGGTGAAAGCTAAGCAAGTCCCAACTGTTTTGGATAAGTATGTGGTATCTTGGGCTAAGTATAAGAAGTTTGGTGTTACCAGACCAGTGGATCTCAAATTGTGGTTCCTGGAACTGTATCTTGGCACCTACCATGTACCAGGAACTACCTGAGCCCGGGGTACACAGAAGGGAACAAACTAGAATTGATAGGAATGAACTTCTGGAAGCTTACCTCTCCGCTGCTGATATGTTACATAACCTTGGGTAAGTTACTTCACATTTTGGACTCAATTTCTGGATCTGTAAGAGAAGGAAGTTGAAGAAGACAATCACTAAAATTCTTTCGTCGGCTTTAACTCCTTAAATGTTTATAAAATAAAGATTTCTGAAGAGTTTCGGTTTTTTTCCACCAAATATTATGGAGTACATCATGGGCTATTCACTACCCTAGGCTCTGGGGTTCACTAAGGAGAAAACATGCACGGTTTCTGCTCTTGTGGAATTCACTAACTGTGCAGAAAACAATTTTAAACAAAATGCATAACTATGTATTGTTACCAGTGGTGTGTGATTTGAAGGAAAAACTTCTGAAAAATCATTTAATTTTCTTAAGCAGTTTGAACTTGATGGTGGATTTATGTATTCAGGTGAGAAAACTATATTTTTTTCTATCAAACACATTCTAAATGACATTTGTCTCTCCCTTCTCCTCCTCCTCTGCCTCTTCTTCCATGGATCACATACAGGTGCAGACACCCACAGAATGGGAGGTGTTGCTGAGTCATTGGACACTGTCAAACTGCCCCTTGGACCCTCTTCAGAGCCATCTGAGAGCTCAAGATGACTGGTTGATTATGAAGAAGCAACCAGGAAAAATATGCCCAGGTTGGAGAGGGAGAAGAACCACACCTCTACAGCAGTGTCAGATCTGATCTGGATGGTGGCACCAGGTGATGTCTGTGAATGGACACAAAAGTGTTTGCTACCCAGGCTGCAAGAGGACAGCAGTGGGAGGATCTGGGCTCCTCAGAGCAGCAGGTGGCTGTCCCCAAAGTATTTTATCCTGCCCCATGGGCTTTGGCCATGAACGGCTCCCCTGGGAGAGCTGGGTTTCACTGCAAGCAATTGTTTAAATCCAGGCTTAAAGAAGCTAAGTGCTTCGTCCTCAGTCATATGGCACTTGGGTGAGACTACTACAGGATGAAAGTGGGCAGGGGAGTACGTCTGAGATTTCAGTGTCCCATATGTTTATGGCTGAGAATTCCTAAAGTTATGTTACTGATTGTGTTCGGAAGAGGGAATAATGCCAGCCAGGCTTTATTGTGTACATTTTCCTCAAGAGTTCTCTAGAAAGATTGCCCTTCTTTTCACTATGACCCTAAAACTATCCACATAGGCTATCTGGTTAAAAAAATACATTTAAAAGATGCAGCCTCCGTTCATGACCCATTTAATGTCACCTAGCAAGTAAGTATCAGGGCCAGGAACAGAACCCAGATATTCCAAGTCTCCGAGCCTTTGTAATGGACCAGGCTAAGTTTCTTGTTTTATTTCTGTATGCTCAGGAACAACAAATCAGCATACAGCAAAATTCTATCTTGGGGGAAAATAGAATCGGTCAATTCATAAACTGGAGACTTCACAGCAGGAAAAAAAGAGTTCCTATAGATGAGAACAGGAAGAAACGCTCCTGAGTTTAATCCCAAAGTCCACATTCCCAGGCAGGCAGCAGCATCCACCCCATCAGGCCTGATTCAGCGCCAAGCACCACGAGTAAGTACCCTATCTCTCTCTGGGTGTCTTCGGGACAGAGAACTTGGAAATGAGACAGGGTGTGGGTATTTTGTTCTTGGAGTAAAGAGGAGGGAGCCCTGGGAAGATGGTGCATTGCATCATGTTCTGTCTTCAGGGAGCTCCCAGCTCCTCCCAAACCTGGTATAGCTGTGCTTTCTGAAGGCTATTAATGTAAGAGCTCTGTGACCAAAGGCCTTGGACACACTGTTCTACTGGCAGTGAGAGTGACATCAAGTGGATGTAGGAGCGAATGAAACAGCCAAGTTAACTTGGTGATGTGGAAGATGATCATTTTGCGATCTAAATAACTGCTTCGGGTTTAGAGTTCTATTTGGGGTTTAGATGTTTGGTCCCACTCCAGGCTCTTGTTTTCTCACCTACATATTTCCCTAGTGACCTCCCTGCATAGGAATTTCAGTTCTCTTTGCATAGGGTGGATCATGTTCTAAGCTTAGATATTCTGGTGTCTTTGTGGGGCCCGGGGAAGAAGATATGTTTCAGGGATTCATAGTATATAAAGTTGGGTTAGACAGATATTTGTGGAGCACCAACTATGTGCCAGGTACTGCTTTCTGTATTAAGGATGTAAAGACAGTCCTAACATTCTAGAAGTTCACTGTCTAATTTAATGAGAAAGAGAGCAAACACAGGTGAGCACAGAGAAGAGATACCTGCATTCATCCCCCCCACTGAGTCGAGGCTTGAGGGGATAAGCCAGCCATGCAGAGCACCAATAGGTGAAGGTCTGGGTGACAGAATGAAAGGCACGGTAAGGAACAACAGTATCAAAGGTACAGATAAAGGCTTCGGGACTATGGGGACACAGTGGATGGAGATTTAGTTGGGTTGCTGCACTGGTCCAAGTTTCCTCCTCTGTAAGATAGGAGGGTAGACCCCAATCTTTACTTTTTCTGAGCACATTTCCTATGGAAAGGGTAAATTTGCAGAGTGATTTACCTGAGAGGCCGATCCAGGTCTATATGCCTCCAATGATGTTTGTTTGTTTTTTAAAAGTGATGTCATAGCTTTATTTAAAGATCCCAATGTTACGATAACACCAAAAATTTAGACCTTTGAATCTATTCAAACACATGAGGAAAGATTTTTTTTAAATTATGGTAAAATATACATAACAAAATTTACCATTTAGGCTTTTTTTTTTTTTTTTTGAGACAGGGTCTTGTTCTATCACCCAGGTTAGAGCACAGTGGCATGATCACAGCTCACCGTAACCTCCAATTCCTGGGCTCAAGTGATCCTCCTGCCTCAGCTTCCCAAGTAGCTGGGACTACAGACACGCACCACCACATCCAGCTGGTTTTTCTTTCTTTCTTTTTTCTTTTTTTGTAGAG
Source organism: Propithecus coquereli (assembly GCF_000956105.1). Taxonomy (NCBI): domain Eukaryota; kingdom Metazoa; phylum Chordata; class Mammalia; order Primates; family Indriidae; genus Propithecus; species Propithecus coquereli. The sequence goes on from NW_012155729.1 coordinate 6,001,399, forward strand.
AAGGGGTCTTTCTATGTTGCCCAGGTTGGTCTCCAACTCCTAGCCTCAAATGACCTCCCACCTCAGCCTCCCAAAGTGCTAGGACTACAGGCACAAGCCACCATGCCTGGCCCCATTTTAGCCATTTTTAAGTATACAGTTAGTGACATTAAGTATATCCATATTGTTGTGCAATCATTGCCACTCTCCATCTCCAGAACTTCTTTGCATCATCTCAGATTGAAACTCTGACCCCATTAAACAATAAGTCCCCATTTTCCCACCCCTATCCCCAATCCCTGGTAACCTGCCCCTTGCTTTTAATCATAACTGTTTTGCCTTTCTCATAGTCCCAGGCTGCTTTGCCACAGCATGAGCTAGATGGAACTCTCCGAGAGATCAGAGCAATCACAAGGAAGTACTCCTGACACAGACACAGCTGCCAGGTGTTTGGGTCTTGCCACACTGCTCATTAACTGCGTGTGGGAACTCAGCAAGTTTCTGTTCCCACCAGGGAGCTCGAGCTCCCCCTAGAGTTTAGTGCACCCATTGCAATAATCCCTGCAAAAATACCAAGGCAAAAAGCTTGAACTGTGATGGAGCTGGAAAGGGGAAGGAAGGACACAATTTGAGAGACACTAGGGAGTTACAAAGTACAAGCTGTCCATGCCTCTGAAATAGCATTTCCTCCCTTCCCCTCTCCCTTGCACACCCTGGATTGCGTTTCATAATCCTGCCAGCACTTAAATCCCCTTTGCTTTCTAGACTGTCCGAAGTAATTGATAATGCTGATGCTTTAGTGAGCGAGGCTGTTCTTCCAGTCAATTTGGAACTAATGTTTCAGCAAGGGGCCACTGTGTTCCCAGGGATGGCAGAAATCAAATGAAACATAACACTCAGGCCCTGACCACCTTTGGTCCCCAAAGGCTTGGTTAGAACTTCTAACAGGATGGAAGCCTTCCTGTTTCTGCATTAATCTTTGTTTGCTGGCCAAGTTCCAGCTCAGGTAATTACATTCTCCCTTACCTAAATCCCCCCCTGGCGGATTTAGTCCTTTCGTATGTCATCTGGCGATCTTTAGTTTTTGTGGCATATTGCTCTTGACACAGCATTTTTTCTGAAGAGATTTTGCCTTTCAATGAGAGGACAGAGATAGGTGGGCCCACTGGCACTGTGTTTTGTCTGCAAAAGAATTACAGGGCAGGGTAAAGGTGGTGGAGCAACGTTGACCCGAGCACAACCCCAGGGAATGAAAGACCTTATGGAATCCCTTGGTCCAGTCCCCTCCCTCAGGTAGGTGCCTAATTAAACTGCTGATGTTATTTATTTACTTCTTGTTATAAAGCCTCCGTAACCCTCTAGAGTTAGACAGCCAGTTTTGTCACTGTTCTGGCAAGTGATTCTAACTTCTCAAATGAAACCCCTACCGCTTGGATGTTGCTAATCCATCCTATGTTTCCTGTGTTGGATGGCAAATGGTTTCTTGTTCATTTCCCCAGGGTTAAGATCTAGATTTTACCTTGTGTTAAAGGGATTATAGAGATTTTGTTGTTGTTGTTATTTGGATTCCAAAATCAGCAAAATGTGCTAGAAATTTCTCAGTAATTATATTTTAAGTATCACCTGACCCTTGAGAGTGTGATCAGTTATGTAAAGCACTTCATCCCATGAAGTGTTCATTGAATACCTGTGCCACCTTCTACCTGTGTGACCTTGGAGAAGTTAGCTAACAATTTTGTGCTTTAGTTTTCTCGTTTGCAAATTGAGGGTTGTAAGAATAACTACTTCATAAGATTATTGTGATGATTAAATGAGAGTGCATGGAAATCCATTATTATAAAATAATATATTAAGCAAACATACTATATTTTGCAATTGGACTAGAAGATAATGTACTTAAGAAATCTTTTGGCTGGGTGTGGTGGCTCACACTTATAATGCCAGCACTTTGGGAGGCTGAGGTGGGAGGATCACTTGACGCCAGGAGTTTGAGACCAGCCTGAGCAAGAGCGAGACCCCATCTCTACAAAAAATAGAAAAATTAGCTGGGCATGGTGGCATGTGCCTGTAGTCCCAGCTACTTGGGAGGACGAGGCAGGAGGATTTCCCAAGCCCAGGATTATGAGCTTGCAGTGAGCTCTGATGATAAAGCTGCACTCTATCCCCTATCCGCCCCCGCCAAAAAAAAGGAAAAGAAAGAAAGAAACAGAGGAAAGGAATAGAAAGAAAGAAATCTTTGAAAGAAGATAAGGACACCAAGATGAGTAAGCAATGTTCCCTGTCTTCAATATGTTTATGGTCTAATGAAGGAGTCCTATATTCTTCTTTATTGTTGCAATCCTAACACCTAAACTCCATGCCTAACTTTCATAACTGGTGGCCAATAAATATGTGTTGATAGACTGAATATATGAAGGACTTTAAACATGAGCATACAGAAGGGAAATTTCCAATGAGAGGCATTAGGAATCTTCATAGAAAAGTTTGCAATTGATCTGAATCTTGAAAAATGGATATGATTTTGATAGTGAAAGAAGTTAAAGGTATTCAAGTCACTTACTGGAACTGTGTTTACTAATCTTTTTTGGGTCATAGCACATAAAGAAAATGATAATATTTATATAGGACACTGGCCAAAGTCAATTGGCCAGAGGTTCCCACCACCATTGAGCAAACTCAGCTGCTCTGAAGGCTAAAGGAATCAATATTTTGGATATACAGATAATTGATTCACGTATTACCATTTGGGAAGCTCTAAACTGAAATATAATCCCCGAGAGATCAGAGAGCTTGTCCATCTTGGTCAACTTTGCGTCTCCTGCATCTAGAATAGTCTCTGACACATGTTAGTTGAATGGGAGCAGAAGGGAGAGCATAAGCAAGCACTCAGAATTGGTCTGTAAAAGGCATGGTTGCAGTACATGATGCATAAGAAAATACAGAGTCTAGGAACACAGGTTGGAGGCACATCTAGAAAGTTTTTGAATGCTGTGCTTGATTGGCCTTTATTCAGTAGGGCATGGAATCACTTTTGGAATAGGGCACTCTTAATGAGGAAGATGATTTGGGGAGCTGTGTGATCGAGTGAAAAAACACTGGCAGAAGAAAGTCAAGAAGGTAGCCCTTTTGATTGTCTGGAAGGCAGACAATGAGGGACTAACGTGGGACAGGAGGAATTCAAAGCAAGGAGATGAAATTGACACGAGTTCAGAAATATTTAGCAGGACATCACTAGATTGAATGGAAAAAGGCCAGGTAAGAGTGTCATATTACCACTACTTGGCTATTTCGCCTTAGGAAATATAATTAACCTCTCTCTGCCTGTGTCCTCATCTACAGAATGAGAGACCTGAACTATTCCTTCAGTCCCATTAATTTCTAACACTTTAGAATTCTCTAAAACTTATCAAATCCTAAGAAACTAGCAAGGCCTCCCTTCCTCTCTCCTCCTCCTCCTCCTTCACCTCAGTTTGTGCTAACACTTCATCCTCTCACTTTGCACTCTCTTCGTCCTTTGAAAAATTTCAGGTTAACATTTCATTAAAGTATAGCGTCTAAGTCCGTAGGGTACAAGGTGGAGTAGTTCTGCCCTGCTGCACCTGAAGGAAATCCCTCACTCTACAGGGTGTCCCAGAAGTCTCCATACAAAGGGAAAATTCTGTAAAATTCTGTAATGAATATTTTGTAAATAAAGGTGCATTTAGCTACAATTCCTTATTTCCCCTGTGTGTGGCAATTTTGGGGATACCCCGTATATTCTCTTCATCATTAAGTCTGTTGGGGAGAGATGTGACATCGACCCTTTCCTCATGAGTAAGAATTATGTCTTATTCCCCATTGTTAATCCAAGCTGTCATACGTAATAATAACTGCTGAAAAATATGAAGATTGAATGAATGAATGATTAAATGAGGTGGTGATGAGGAGATAGCCCATGGATTACATCTTACTAGCCTCAGGAAGTTATAGTCAGATGCATTGTGACTGGAGACTGGTAACATCGTCTTTTATTTTTATCTTTCCTCCAGAACTCTCAAGAATCTAAATGATTTTCTTAACCTTTGTTCTCCTGTAGCTATTGCTGTTATTTTCTACTCAGCCTCTGCCATTCACAAGTGGTTACCTGCCTAAACTCATTTGAAGGCTGGGGAATCGATCTTGCCATCCTTTTCTCTTGGGACTAGAACACCTGCAGTTATGTGCACAGAAATACCAGCAGTACCAGCTCAGAGTTTCTAGGATAGAGACCTAGAATGAGTTAACAAGCACTAATGCATTCACTGAGCTTAAAAGAATACTCTATTATTGTGTGGCAATTGGTAAAGAACTTATTAATTAAGGATATAAGATAGAGAGAAATCTCCCAGGAGGCAAAAAGCCATTACAAAGACATTGTGGAACCAATCTAGCAGTTAATGGAATACTCAGAGGTCCTTAAAAAAAAAAAAAAAAGAAAAGAAAAGAAGGGGGTCACTTTTGAAAAGAATAGGTATCACCAAATTAGTGATATTAAAGATTAGGGGAAAACTTACCAAAAGACAGGTTAAAATCTAGAAACAAACCAAAAAAACCTCATAAGCAGTTGTTTTAATACAATCCAATCTTTCTGTTGTAACATCTCTAGATCCTAAGCACATACCCATACCACCACAAAGCATAAAAGTAAATTGAGATGGAAATAGAAATCAAACTAGTGCTGCAAATGAGAATTAATAGTACATTTGCTTTTGTTCTGAGACGGGGGCATCAGACGCAAAATAAATAACTCATTTCAAATGCCTGTGAGTTGTTTGTTTAAGAAATAACTATCAAATTAACGAGAAATGCCAGATTCTCCCTCCATTTCCCTTCTTCAATTGTAAATTGTTCTCCCTACAGATTAGCTCATCATATTAGAACAGTGTTGTGTTTTAGACAGTGATTTGGTGAGGTAAGTCAAATAGTGAGGATTACCCAAGAATTGGTTCCTCTGGAGGAACGATGGAGATCTTACATACCTGTTCTATTAAAATGTTTATCTTCAGAAGGGCTTGATAGCTCCAGCCCAGTGAGCAGGCACTCACAGGGGTCAGCTGAAGCAATCTGCTCAACCATGCAACATGACACAGCACGTGGTCTCAGGACCCTAATAACTCAGTGTGTTGGACCCCCCGAGCCTTTCATCGCTAACCCAGGCAAAACCAGACCTGAGAAATACCTTCGTCCGAGGAACAGCATATGTGTTAAGAGCAGGGGAATGAGAAAAATCAAAGACATTGGCTTCTTTCCTTGGAATTCAACTCTAACCTCGCCAGATCCTCTGTACACAAATGGTACATTCATAAGGTAAAAATTATGGCTTGCTTATTCTCTGTTTTGGGAGAAGGAGGGAGTTGCATTTAAATTAATCAACATAAGATGGTTACGTGTAAAGAGCATAGGACATGAGATCCAAAGATCTGGGTTCCAGTAATATCAGCAGCTCCGTGGCTGGGTTATCATGACATAGTACTCACGCTTTCTGAGCCTCGTCTTTTCTCATCTGTAAAAGGGGGTAAAATCATACTTGCTCTGCCTGCCTCACAGAGTAGATGTGAAGATGTAAAAGATAAAAAAAAATATTGTATGCTAGAGCACTATGCAATCTGTAAAGGTGCTGAAGATGAGGAGGATGACGATGATAATGAAGAATTACGTGCTCAAGGCAATTACTTTGGTATGTCTTGAAAGAAAATGACTAAGCTTTGTGGTAAATGATGGTAGAAATGAAAAGACAGTTCTTTGAGAAAGAAGTTCCATGAGAAAGTAAACACCTATCATAATAGGAATGATTCAATCCTGCCATTAAACTCTGGCAAAGAGAATATATGTATTTTCCCTTGATTTTTAGGTAAGACCCAAATCACAATAATACAGGCCTATAAGAAAAATAATGATGTATTACCAACAAATAGCTATTCACTGTAATGTCAAAGCTTTATAGGTCTGTCCCAACGCTTTGGTTTGTTCTCCTCCTATGCCTGCTTCATCTGCACCAAAGTCTTCATCACCATTGCCTATCCTGGAGTTCAATGTCTTTTTCAACGTTCTTTTTCAATGTATTTAATTTTTGAGTATCATCCTGCTTGATGAGAAAGAGGCCAAATGGAAGCAGTTTTTCTTTTTATAACCCACCTGCTAAATATGACCACCAAATCCTCAAATATGTATGTCCTCCTGTCTCCAAATATGATTAGATGTTCCTTTTATTGTTCTTTTCGGTTTCACAAACTTCACCCATTGCTGGCTTCCCTAGGCCTATCTTTATGCAGTTGCTGTTTTATATTTGAGTTCATTTGAGTTATGTAGTCAGTTACATTGGTTTCTGTAGATTCACCTACCAACACCTGTGGGTTTTTTTGTCATTGACGTTGCTTGTAATTATTAAGGTATAATTTCATTTCTTAGTGTCTTTCTACTGCTTTGAGTGTCTTTTAGGACTTCTTCCAAAGTCTTTGTCTATAGGATTATTTGGTGCTTAAGAACTTGGCTTATGGAGAATCCCTGTCTATGCTCAACACTTCTTTGATATTACAAAATTTCATAGTAGTGCCCTGTATTTTCCCTACCTTGATTCCCACTGACATGGATCAACTTGGCTGTCCAACTTCCTCATAATTGCCTAACTTGAACTCTCCACTCCAACCAACCAAACCAGCAATGCATAGCCTGTTTCTAAACAACAGCAATAGTAAATCCCAGCTATCCCTGCTGCAGCAAGCTGAATTCCATCCCTACTCACAGAAGTCCTGCTCAGAACATCTTATCTTCTTGAAGCTTTTCTTGAGTAACCTCAATCAACTCTAGCCTTATCATGGGCTCTGTGAATTGGTCAGTTCTTTATATTCCTGCCCTTCTGCCTAAATGGCAGACCTGGGATTCCTATGTCATTCACATTTTCTTACTGTGGTAGATTGAAAACAATGGGTGCAAGGTATTTCAGCTCCTCCCCTAAAGAGATGGAGTCTCTTTTCCACCCCTTAAACCTGGGCTTAAGCGTGTGACTTGCTTTGGCCAATGGAACATTAACCAACATGATTTGACAGAGGCTCAAAACATGCTTATGTTATTGGGGTTTTCCCTCTGTTGCTGCAGTTGGAATCCTGAAGCCACTGCAGGAAAAAGCACAAGCCAGCCTTCTGGAGAGGCCACATAAAGGAAAACCTAGATGCTTTGACTGGTTGCCACCTGATTGCTAGATGTGTGAGTGGGGGCATGCTAGACCATCCAGCCTCTAGCCTATCTGCCAGCTGACTGCACACATATGAGTGAGCCTGAGAAACACCATCAAAATAATTATGCTAAGGAACCCAACCCAAATTACCAACCCACAGAATTCTGAGCTAACAATGATTGTTGTGTTAAGTCACTAAATTTGGGGATGGTTTGTTACATAGCAAAGGCTAACTGATACAATCACAATGCATCCCGCATTGCTTTCCAGTCATCTTTATTTGCTGCTACCCAGGTGCACTTCCCTAGTAGATGATCCATTTGTCCCCATTTCACAGGGAGGAAAAACCAATGTCAAGAGGCTTTTCTAGTATTGATGCCCTGACATGTTTAATTCTTCAGATCCCATGCATTAGAGACAAGTCCTCTTTAGATACTTTTTAAGGAAGCAGCTACTAAAAATATTTAGAGCAGAATTAGGAAGTTAAGGACATGAGGACAGTCTCTGAAAACTATAAGCATGAACTTAAGTAGGGTTTATACAGTTAATAAAGGCAGAATCCAATTTTATTCATTTGCCTCTTGTCTTCTAAGCAGCAGCTATCAATTGTGCACAAAACACCTAGGCTGTTCCAAGGCTGCAGTCACTAAAACCAAATAATAATAATCACAAAACTCATTGATAATATTTATTGATCCTCTTCTAAGTGTTAGGTACTTTTCATATGCATTATCTCTAATGCCATGATAATCCCATAGTAGGTATAATTTCCCTTTTACAGAAGAGGAAACAAAAGCCTGGAAAAGTTAATAAACTAGCCCAAAACCACACAGCTAGTAATGCAGAGAACTGAAATTCCAACCAGGGTTAGCCTATGTACTTTGTCTTGTACTGTCTGTCTCCTTTGCAGTGAGTGCAGTACAATTCCTGCTTTCTTTCGTGTATACAGGGTGTGGGTCATGAGCCTCATGTTCGAGGACACCTTCAGGGCTACTCCTAGCAAGAAAGCAGAATCTCTCTCAATATCAACATGGAAGTCATTTCACTTTCAAATCTCTTGTTATCCTTGGTATACCCCTACCAAAGCCCCCATTTGTCCACAGCATTTACTTCTCAACCCAAGTCTTGAGGAGGCAAAAACGAATACATTAACTCATGAACTAGATTCATTTTTTTCTTAACTCGGAGCCAAATAGAGTTCAAGAATTTCCAGACTTCTGAATTAAATTCCTAAAAACCCCACAAAGGGGACCCCATATTTAAAAACTTAACAGAAGTCATCAATGAACAATGAACAGCCTTTATAACTGTTTTTATGTTACTAGTAATAAAACAATGCACAACACACCCATTCCCGTTAAAATAGTAAAAATGGACACTGTGCTTTTAACTTAATTTAAATGATCATCTGATACCGCTAGTTAATGTTTTAACATAGCCCTCCTCCGTCTGTTACAGGTTTATAAAATCATTTCACTTTGTTGTATTTAATAGATATTTGTTTTCTGTCTGCTCCATATCCAAATGCCTTTAAAATTTTGCGACTTCAGAGTCTCACTTCCTGAACCCTGCCTCTTGTAGCCTCATATTTGCACTTGTGTTTAGACATGTTTGAGTCCTTTTCTTGACACCTGACACCTGACCTTGATCCTCATTGTATCTCAAGGTCTAGGACACTTCCTGACACATATTCGGGCTTCATAAGTGTTTGCAACATTGAATTATACTTTTTTTCATCTTCGCTCTACTTACAACCCTACCTTTCACACAGAAGGGATTCTCTAAATATCTGTGAATTGCTGGTTAATAGGAGAACAATTGAAAAGACCAGACTAAGGGGAGTTTAATCATGACTGTAGGCAGATCTTAGAAGCAGAACAACAATCATTTCCTCCATCTTTAGAGAGACAGGGATTTTTCGTTTCATCCATTCCTTTTCCCCTAGACCCCAAACTAAGTATCTAACTCTGTTAAAATGAGCCACTCTCTTTTCCCTGCAAGACCAATTTCATAAAGCTAATTCTGCCAGCTTACATACCAGCAACTGTAAGAATCCCAGCAACCTCATCTGTCTCAAACTTGGTGAGAATTAAGTGACCAAAGATACTTAAAATGCACATCTTAGTATTCTTTCACTTCCCTTGAAAACAGTAGAATTCTAAACAGCCAAATTGCAGAAACCAGTTCAAGATAGAAATTACCTCAAAGAAAAGGAAATTGTGGCAGGAATCCTCCCTTGGCAGGGTATACCTACTAAGCTAAAATTCATGCATCTGGAAAAAATAGATCACATTTTTAAAAACTAATCTCTCTTGAATTAGGACCATTTCTGATTTGGTTCCTCTTGGCATCTACTTCAACCAAACTCTTGTTGAAATAAAGTCGTCTAAATGTCTGTGTTGGGTGATCAGGCAGGACCAGGACAGCACAAAGGAGATGAGAAAAGAGCAAGGGAAAGGGGATATGTCACATCCTGACTACAGGGAAACAGTGCAAAACATCTAATCACAGCAGTGCCAGGGAACTTGAACCTGTCCAAAAAGATCCCGAGCTCTCCATGTTTAATTGCGGTTGATGGCTGCTGGCCAGTCATGCATGACAATGCCCGTGTGTGTCGCTGCTCCCTGCCTGTGCTCATTCCTGTCAGCTTTCACTCCAGGTGATGAACACAGTCCTCAGAGCGTGTAAGGGGGTCTGGGCCAGAGATGGGGGTAGGATGGGCTGGAGAAACCCCATCATGGATGCAAAGCAGCTTGTACTCAAATAACCCATGGTGTAGACAGAGGTCTTCAGCAACAGAAATGTTATAACCCCCTTCAATCTGTTACTTCCTTTCCCCATGTCTGTAGCATATTTATTTTCCTTGGGAGGAAAACAAAACTAGGCCACACCATGCAAATGGGGAGGACATCTGTGACCTGAGGTATGTCGATTGACAGCATGCAATAATTCCCTGTATAGTCAATTACATTTGAGCACATGCTTGAGGCTGGATAGAGAGATTTGAATTACACTTGAATAGCAAAGGACATTATCTTTGTTGGTGACTCAGTGCTTTTAAACCTCTTCCTTCTATCTGCACAAGAGGCAAAATCATGTTTCTATTGGTTCCCGTGGAAAGAAAAACTCCGAGTCTTGGGGAAAAGATGGTTTATTAAGTCTAGTGTCGCATTGATAACTTGGAAGAAACTCATCAATCCTCTTACAGATTTAATTATTCATTTTTAATGTGAGACAAGTATAGAACTTCTCTGGAGTTGCAGACCTCCAGATAGGCTGCTTCAAGGCAAGAGTTGGTGAGAAACTTCAAAGCACAAAAGTTCCAGGCAGAATAAAATGGTGCAGTTGAGTTTAGGAACAACACCCTGTGAAGTGTTTGGAAGAACTTAACTTCCCTCTGGGTTTTAATTGCCTCATCTCTATAAATAAACATTTCTACCTCATGGGGATGCTGTGAGGATTAAATGAGCTGATGTCTACTTACAAGCTTTCTTTGCAGAGAAATAGGCAAACTTCAGGCATGTAAGGACAGGGATATATGATATATTTATTTTTGTAAACAATGATAAAGCATAATGGTAAATGGAACCAGCTCTGAAATTAGTTAAGCCTGAATTTGAATACAGACTTTTACTATTAGAATTAGCTGTTTAGTGTTGTGTTAATTTTCTTGTCTTAAAAATAGAGGTAATTATTCTTACCTGATAGGATTATTTGAGAAACAACTGAGACATGTACCTAAGAGAGATGACATAGAGTAAATATTCAATAAACGTTAGGTACCTTCTACCTCCCAGCTCCTAGAATGTATATACAGAGGAAAAATTTAGAAATAAGGTTATGATATTGAAAAATAAATCATCTATGGTGGGAATGTGCTTGTTAATTGGCAATTTGACATAAACTATGTTGTCAGTATCTTACATTTTTCTCAACAAGAACCAAAAGCAAAGGACAGGAGCAAGTAGATTTCATTTCATTATCATAAAGACTCTTTTCCCCACAATAAAACTAGTTTCATTTTTTTCTGGTTATGTAAACAACATCTGCTCATTGTTAAAAAAAAAAAAAATTTTTAAGCCAACCAGTCAATGTAAAGAGAATAAAGTAAAAATTGCCTGAAATTCCACCATCTGGTGATAATCATTATTAAGTAACCATCTTTTCATGCATGTGATTCTGCATATCCACATGTATACATAAATTACAAATGAGATCATATTATAATTATAAATGGTATTTTTTATCTGGATGCTTTTTAAATTCAATCTTTTTTTCTCTCTCTCTTTCTTAATTTTAATTTCCAAAAAGACATGACTGATAATATATGTGCGGCAGAGATTGACTTGCTATTCATCAAACACGTTCTCTTCCTGGGCACCCAACTAGACTGCATTGCCCAGCCTCTCATGCAGTAGAGGTGGCCATGTGACTGTTCCTAGCCAATGAAATTTGAGAAGCAGTGGCTTGTACTATTTCCGGGTCTAGCCCATAGAAATTTCCTGTGTTTGATGTCCTTCTGCTTCCCTGTTTGGGTTTAATGCAGATGAGTACAATGACTTGGAAATCCAGTGTTGAAGATAATAGAATAAAAATGATGAAAGAAAAAGGGTTTCCTGAATCACTGCCTATAAGAGGGCCACCTGTCCATCAGAAACCTCTTGTTTTGGACTTTACATGAGTGACAAATCTCTATGGTATCAAGCCCCTGAAATCTCAGGGTTTAACTCTACAGCAGCTTGTCTTGCCTTAACCGTTATTCATATCATTTCTATTATTCCTTTCCTCTCCTCCTCCTCCTCCTCCTCTTCCTCCTTTTTCACCTTCTTCTACTTTTACATGTACCAGGTATTTCATTGTCTATCCTGTTGTTTTCAATATTTTTAAAATCACTTTTTAAAAAAGTGTTTCGTATAAATAGCATAATTGGGTTTTGATTTTTAACCAAATATGGTGTCTTTCATTAGAAGAATTCAGCCCATTCATCTTCAGTGTAACAAATGGAATCTTTGATTTTATTCTTTCCCTCATATTTTTTTGTATATTTATTTACTTTGTAATTTCCCGTTTTCCTTTATCGTTTTTTCCCCTGGTTTGGTCAAATCGCTATTCATTCTTCTTTATACCACTTTTAATTTGTTATTTCTATTTTTATTTTTTATAATTCCACTATTGGTTAACTTTACATTCCTAACAGTCATAATCAAACACATATTCCTACACTATTTTATGAAAACAAGATATATCTTATCGTGCCCTCTGTTTTTTTCTCCCACTCTTCCTGCCCATCCCAATAAGATGAGACTTTGAGCAAGGTTTTGCTTCCCCCGTCCTCGGTACCTACACCACCTCCCATAAATACAATATTTGGGATGTTTTTATTCCCCACTCCTCCTACCCCACCAACTTCTGTTTTGCTTAGTTTATTTTTTTTTTCTTTTGGGTCATCATTGGGTTTTTCCTTATAGAATACCATTTCTAGTTTAAGAATCCTTATTTAGCATTTATATCACACATTGCTAGCTACTCTGTCATTTAGCTGTCTGTATTGCAGTGTTTTTTCTTTGTCTTCAAATCTCTGTCCTGATTCATTTGCTATTTGGCTAAAGCCTTTTTGTGAATGCTGTCTTCAGGTAGCTTCCATGGAGGAAAAATTCCCCGAGCCCTATGTATCAATTTTTTAAAAAATTATTTGTAAAGATTATCTCAGCCAGGAATAATGTTCTTGGGTCACAGTCTTTACACCCAGTTGTCTACAGCTGTTAATCTCAAATCTTCTGGTTTTCAATGCTGCAGCCGAGAAGTCTGATACTCATCAACTCCTTATTTTTTTAATAGTGGTTTTATTCAGTCTAGAATATTTCAAAGGTTCTATTGGAGTTCAGGAATTTTACCAAACACTAAACCTGAGCTTTATCATCAAGTCCCCCTAGAATTTCATGAAAACTTACAATATGCTGATTGGAGTCTTTTTTCCTTCTATTGTGTGCTTAAGTTTTCCCTCTCCACCATCTAGTCCTTTTTTCCCCTTCTGGAACTCCTGTTATTTGTGTGTTAGGGGTTCTGAAACTATGAAATTTTTAAAATTTGATAAGTATTTTTTCCAGGAAGCATTTTGATGCTGTGATTAAGTCTTTTTATGTGTTTTTGTTTTTTGTAGCCATTCAAGCTGCCGCCCGATTTCCCCGAAAGTTCTAGTTTATGTTCTGAGTGCTCTGCTTGTTTTCCCTCCTCTGGTTATTGATTCCCTTTAATGAGCTATTATTTCCTTTTGCTTTTTCGTGGTTCAATTCATCCTTGAGTCTTGGCTCTTGCTGCTGGGGTAGCTTAAGCATTCACAATTCCATATAGGTTGGAGAAGCAGCAGCCACTGCCCTGTGATGTGGTGATGTAACAGCCAACAAGTAGCCAATTCCTTGTTCTGAAACGGTTCCCCATTTCTCCAGTTGCGGAAGCATGGGCTCTCCCAGCTTTGGGGGTTGGTAGCACTCAACCGAATTGTCCAGCAACCCCTCAGTGTCTCTTAGTGGACCACTCATGCAGCTCTGCACTGCCCCTGTTTCTGCTCCATGGACTTCTACAGGCCAAGTGTCATCCAGGGAGAAAAGGTCTTGCCCAAATTGTCACTACCCTCCAGACACTGCCTGTCTATGAACGCCATGAACTACCAGTTCAGGAGTGATTGGATTTGGATTAGAATTGATTAGGGAGGGTAGACTTATTGAGGATACTCTTTTCCCAGAATCACCCATACAAAATCTGTGTTCAATCAAATGAGATTTTGCTACTATTGTTTACCCTATAGCTATCAGTAATAAAAATCATTACAAGTAATGTTTTATATGATACTTAAATGTTTGAAGCCCAGATCCGGGCCTGTATGTGCTGGGAACGCACTTCCCTCTCTAACTCTTTACTGCTTATCTTTGCATATCTTTTGCTGTCTATCATTTTCAACTCATATTGTATTATTTAGAGTATACCTTACCTTTATAAATTATAAACTACTGCTAATATCTTTTATTCGTTTTTCACCAGGTTGGTCTCTGCACACTATAAGCATAATTGTTTAGAATATTTACCAATACTGCTTTTTCACTCATTGTGAAATGCAGATCTGGTGATTGTGTGCTACTTATCTTAGTAAATGGCACGAAGCATTCAGATGGTCTGACCCCTGGCCCCCCTTTACCATTCTCTGTGGTCTCCCTCTAGGGAAGGATGTCAAATTACTTTTTGAAATGTGAAGATACCTTTGTTAGGAGCCTCATGATCTATGGATAAAGAGTTACCCTCCCTTGGCTTTTTGCTGGTATAGAGCCACCGACTTGAACTATTTCTGAGAGTTGATTTAAAGCACTGCCCTCCAGTCTGGGGGAAAATTCAGTTTGTGTGCTCATTTGGTTTGGGGACAAAAATCTGACAGCACTGTCAAAGGTGTGAATATTTTGCTAGCAAGTAACCAATTCTGACAAGTTGGACTTCATCATCCTCTGCAGCCTTGGGTGAGAGTGAGGCTTGTGGTGAGAATGGAGATGAGGCAGAATTAGACATGGAACTTTCTGGAAGGCAGGGGAGTCTGGGCATAACCACAGCATGTATGTAAATACACACAAAGCTTCTGAGGCTGTGTATAATTTAGGAAGTTGGATTTTGGATCTCTTCATGTAGGTTTATTGAAAAAATTCCAGTGTCAGATGCTTTTTCAACATAACCAGGTTGATGCACTTAATTTTACATGAAATCAACATGCATGCATTTCCTGAGGAAATATGCCATGTGCAGTCTGCATCAGAACACTGGAAAATACCAAGAAATGTATTATATCCTCTCCTTTCACAGGTTCACATTGTGAAACAACATTTCAAGAGAGGAGTTGTGTAAGCCACACATGGTGGGATGAGAATACAAATATTTTAGAAGTTCAAACACAGGAGAGAGTAGCAGATTCTGGAGTAATCCAGAAAAATCCCATGAGGAATGTATAGCTTGAGTTGAATCTTAAAAGAGGGGTATCGTTTGGGTTTGTGGAAAGGAGAACAAACATTTATAAAATCACAGAAGTGGAAATAAACCTGGTGGGTATCATGGATAGTAAGAACATCTTTCTGATTTTGAGCTGACAGAAAAGTACACTAGAGAGTATTGTGATTTCCTCCTATTAGAATTAAGGAAGCTTGAGAGAAACTGGCCTCCTCAGAGCTGTTCTCAAATCAAACTGAGTACCATTCTCCATAAAACAGTTTCAAAACCACAGATTACCAGGCTCTACCTAACACCCACTGAATCAGAATCAACTGAGGTGGGGCCCAGAAATCTGAATCTTAAAAACTCCACAGATGAGTCAGAGGACCATTGGTTAAGAGCCACTGTCACATGCCTTCTCGTTACTGTCTCTAGTCTTATCTTCTACAGTTACATGAAACACAGGCGAATCTCTCTTTTATTTGGTAGTCCTTCAGTATTTAAAGACAACTCTCTGTGCTCTAACTTCCATAACCTGGACGTTAGCAGAACCCACTGCTATTGTACCTCTTCCGCAGCCTGAATATCTCCATTTGCTTCGTCGGTTCCTTGTATGATGTAATTTTCTGCATTCTTCACTATCGTCATCATCTTCATTGAATGGTTTCCGTTTTGTCAGTATTTCATGGTGCCGATATACTTATAAAATCCAGATGTGGTTTGGCCAAAGGGACCCTTATGTCCCTTGACATAAATGACTGGACACTGTGCTTCCATGAATGAGACTTGTTTCTTGGAGCCGTTTAGCTGTTCCCAAGGCTATGAGCTCATTTAGAGTTTGGGCCAATTAACCTCCTCATTTTATACCTCATTTTATACCCTTGATCTTTGAATCTCAGGATAAATTTTACCTTCATACCTATACATTTTAATTTCAGTTAGCATTATTTTGAGTCTTACATCTATCATCAATATGTTTGCATCGCACCAATGTTTGGGTCAAATATGACAATACATAGTTTAGAAATGAATTTGGATTGTGAATTGTCGTCAGTGTCTGTTTCTTGAACTCCCTTTTTAGCAATAACATATAGAGTAATTTAATATACCTAATGCAAAAAAAAAGAGAAGAGAAGAAGAAGGAGGAGAAGGAGGAGAAGGAAGAGGAGGTGAAGGAAAAAGAAGAGGAGAAGGAAGTAGTGAGGCAGAAATGGAACCTGACATTTTAGGAAGCAGGTAAATTTCCACCTGCAGGCCTTATGTTAAAAAAAAAGAGGTTGCCAAATCCTATTTCTCATCAGGCCATTCACACATATGCACTCAAATGCAGAAGACGTAAGAGAGTAAATCTAATGAGAGTTTCATGGGCAGCCAGTTACATGAATGATAAAAAACTTCTTAAAGTATCTCGACACAAATTAGAGTGGTGCACACTTTATAATAAGGGCAATGATAATCACGATGATTTAGAGGCACTTTAATCAAAGGCTATATTGGAACGTGGGTCCCAGAGGTGAGAAGGCAGTTATTAGTTCACTGAACCACCCCGATCCCTAGGCATTCATAGCTCAACTCACACTGAAGGATTTTAGTGTCTTTGTAAAAGAAAATCCTCTTCTGAAATTGTTTGGCTTGTAAGAAGTGGGAATGGTCTAGTAAAGATAAGAGGAGATAAGGAAAAGAATTTGAAGTCGAAATGAGAAAAACAAATGGATTGTAAGTTGAATGGTAAAGAACTGTATTTACTTTCAAGTTGGAATGGGACGAGGAGAATCTGGGTGCTTGTACATGATTCGTAAATGTTTTTGGTCACAGTTAAGTTTGATGAAAGCACCTAGAAATGTACACTAGCAAAGTAGTTAAGCGGTGAACGTATTTTCAAAAACGTAATTTAGGAGGCTTATAAAGCATTCAGAAATCACCTGTTTGTATACTGATGAATTCCAGGTTTATGTCTCCATGCTTGACTTTTTCAACGAACTCCAGACGGGATTATTAAACTCCTCAGTTGACAGTCTCACTTGGATGTCTAAAAGGCAAATTAATTTTACTGGGTTTTAAACAGATCTCTTGATTCCTGTTCCCAGTCTATAATCCTCCTACTTTTCATTCTTTTTTTTAAACCTCTGTAAATACTATTATCCAGTTTTTCAGACATGCAACCCAGGAGTCATCCTGGATTCCTCATTTTCCTTTTTACCCTTTGTCTAATCTATCAGCAAGACTCACATCCCTTCTCCTTCCTCCGCTGCGCACCACAGCCTAAAGCAACAGTCTCTTTCTCATGGGCACCTACAGATGTCTCCTAACTAGTTCCCCATCTTCTACACTTGCTCCTTCTGGTTCATTTCTACACATGGCCTGAGTAATCTTACACATATATGTGAGATCACGTCCTGCACTTACTTGATAAACTCCAAGGGCTTTTCTATACACTCACAATAAAATCCAGCTCCTCACCATGGTCTGCGAGGCATCACACCATCTGGTGCCTGGACACCTCTTCAACCTCATCTCCTAACAGCATACACTTCACTTACCTGCTCTCCAGCTTCCCTGAGCTCCTTGCTGTTCTTCAAACTAAGCAACATGATCCCATCTCAGGGCCTTTGCACTTGCAGTTCCTTATGCCTGAACTACTCTTGCAGAGATTGGTGATGTTTGCTCCCTTACTTCAATCAAGATTCTGCTCAGATGTCACCTTCTTTAAAATAATACCTATTTAAAATAATACCCTCTCTCCAACACTCCCGTTCTCATTCTCGTCTTTAGTTTTTTTCATAGTATTATTATCTGAGATTATGTCATGATAGATACTAGATAGATGCGATAGAGAAATAGATGAATAGTAGATAGACAGATATGATAGAAATAGAGATAATTAGATGACAGATAGATGCTAGAGAGATAGATACATAGATCATAGAAGAGTGAGCAAGGTGTATAAGAGAGGGAGATAGAGTGAGAGAGAGAGCACTTGGGCATCAGGATTCTTTCAAGCTTCCCAAGGGATTCCAGAGCTGAGAATCACAGGACTAGAGGGCAAGAGCTAAATACATGAAAGACTTTCAACTGCTAGAATGGAATTGGAATCTTTACTCCATTAGTGATCATTTTGGATTTGTGATTTTGGAGGGATATCTCAGAACCCCCTTTATCTCCATTATAGTTTTAATAAATTATCAAAAACAAAGAAGGACAAATTCAAAAGTTGTTTTTCTTCTAGAATAAGAAAAGCATGATTGTAAGAGGAAGAACTCTGTAGCCAGATAACTTGGCTTTGAATCCTGATGCCACCTGGCCAAGTGACACTTCTGTGTGCCTCAGTATCCTCATCTGTAAAACAAGAATAACAACAATGATTTCCTTCATGAGGGTGCTGGGAGATTAAACAGATTCTATGTAAAGGGCTTAGAGCGGTACCTGACACAAAGTAAGTGCTTGGCAAGCGTTTGCTGTTATCTGCGAGGGAATGACTCTCAAGCAGAAAATGCATGTGGAAAATTCCTTTGGCCAATGATTTCGAAAGTAGCTAGGGGGATTGAGACAGACCATTTTCTCTGATACTCTAACTCCACTCAAGAACAGAGTTGGTTAATGATTAGATCCTATAAAATTTTCCATGTCATGTGCCTTTTCCCCACTAGGCAATAGAAAGTAATTAAGAATTATGGGAAGCGGATTCAGTGAGAGGGAAGGCATGCCTTTCTAGGGACAAGCTCCAAACCCTAACGAGGTTATTGGCACAGGTGTCTCCTGCAAATAAATTAATGGGGAGGCAGATCCAATCATTAATCTGTCATCCAAACTTGGTGTTTAGAGTCATTTGGGGAGATGGGGCTTCCTTTGCCCAACCTTGGTGGTGTCTGGAGCAAAGATTAGGAAGCAGAGTGATTTCATTAGGATAACAAGGCTGTTAAAGAACAATCTGGCTCTTTAGATGGTATTTATAAAGCATTTCAAAGAAACTGTGTTCTGACAGCTGCTGTCAGTCTCTCACATAGGAACTGTGCTGATTTATTGATACAGCAGGGGAGCTATTATTATCCCTATTTGTAAAAGTTTTACACACACTAAGAGTCTATCTTGACTAGTTGCAAACTTCCCAAAGACAAATGCACCTAACTGCATGTTTAAATTGCCCTGGCATGAGGTTTTGATTTAACAGAATATGATAAGTTCTCAATCACATGGTGTCATATGTAGTTTTGTAAAGTGCTTCAAGTTCTTTTTGATAAAAGATGGTAGATAAAATTACATTTTCAATGATCTGTTTGTGGATTACCCACCACCATTTCCTGGTTGGTTTCCTCCAGATTGAGCTATGGAGCAATATGATGCAATCATCGGAAAATAGAAAAGTCTAGTTTTTTAGACAAAGGAATATATAATTTTGCAGAAATCAGTGCTCCACAGAATGTGTAACAGTGCCAAAACCAAATATAAGTGATTTTTAATTAATTGTAATCTCTATTTATCCACACCATTTTACCTCCCTGGTTTAGCTAATCGAGAATTGACTATATGTAAATCAAATCATAGAGTAATTTCTTTTCACTCTTGAGTAGTATAGAGAATGTAATATCTTTAGGGCCACAAGGTGACCAGACAGTTGAGTTGTCACTAGCAGGTAGTACAGGGCAGGTGGAGACTTTGTGTCATTTTTAGGAATAGGCATATATATTCGCTACTGTGTGGTTAGGAGAATGGGATTTCCCAAAACATTTTTATCAGATCATATGCTATAGGGTCACAAAATCATTGACTTTTCCAGGCCTGGAAGGGATCTTAGAAACAGTCTAGCCCAATCTCATTCATTTCACAATTGAGTTAACTGAAGCCAGGGAAGATAAAATGTCACATAGTTACTGCTAAGCCAAGACAAGAAAAATGAGTAAGTGTTAAGTCTTAAATGTTTATGTACAACTGGTTATGCTATTACACTAGTTTCTGTGGCAGTGAGAGCATTGGGAGTGAGAATGAAATGTTATCAGGGGCAAAAAACAAACATTGTTGAAGAAGCCAAGAGAGACTGGTGTGAGAGATATGAGGGTATTTTTTAAAAAATAATAGAGACTTATATTCCTTCTGGAATATTCCTATGTACTAGGAATAGGCAGAAGATCAGGGAGAGACCTTACGTGACTTTTTCCTCACAAACTAAGTAGAACGAACCAAACCTTATTCACCACAGCCTAGAACACTAGGCGGCTCCAAGGAGAGGCACGGGCATACATTTTGGAAAAAAGAAGGAAGTGCTAATTTGCATAGTGAGTAATAAATTTCTCATTACATCAAGAGATTGAAGATTGAATAGGGTCTGTCAAAAATAAAATCAGATCAAGTTAGGAAAAAAAATTAAAAGTTTATTGTCATATAATAAGAGTATAGATTGAGATCTGGGGGAATTCAAACCAAGTGGGAAGAAGCTGGCCATACAGCAGTTACAGCTCAAGCTCAGTGTATAAAGCATAAAGGAGGAAATATTTTGACCTTTTTTGTTCAGACTGGCCGTTCTACATTATTATTCTTTTTAAGGCAAACAGAGCTGTTTAAGATGATTTATCCATAGCTGATTGGTTTCGTTTCTCTGAATCATGGTGAGAAGGACATAAAGCTTATGTCTGTGTTTATGATTAGAGAAAGTGTTTCAGAGAGATCAGGATGACTTGGGTTTTGGTTCTGTGGTTGTGGGTGGTTGGCCTTGGAATGTTTCTAAATTATAGCCTCCATATTTATTTTTAACAGTTCAAACCTAACTTCAATACATTAATGCATGTTCAGACCATGTGGGTTAGTAACCAAAACTAAAATGTTTGGGGGTACAGCCTTTTCAGGTTTTTATCAGGGGGATGATCCCCTCTCTTTTTCAAGCATCCCTTCTTGCCATAGTCCAAGTCTACTGGATCGTGGGTCTGGCCATACACTGCTATTCTTATTCTGTGAAAAAATTTAACTCCACACTTTCCAGTTGTGACAGTTATTAAATATGTAAAGTTTATATTCTACTTTTGTTTACCCAGGAATTGATACACACATTGTCTTTGAAACTTCTGATTACCAACTTTTTATCCACTTCATCAGACATTATTTTAGTGTACTTTAAAAATGAAAAATAGCTGCACATCTGAATTAGACATTTCTCATTGCCACCAATAATATATCCTCAACTTTTCTCTCAAATTAATAAAACCTTTATTTTTAGTCAGACATATTGGCATCTTCACTTAAAACTACATTTTCAGCTTCCCCTGAGGATTAATTCTGCTCATCATAAGTGGTAGTGTCATGTGAGAGTTCCAGGAAACTCTCTTTAAAAGGAGGGTAAAGTCCTATTCCCCGTTTCTTCCACCCTGCGGCTTGGACTGTGTCTGTAATGGCTGCCACCCACAGCCATCTTGGATGAGAGCACAAAGGCTACACTCCAGGAATGCTACAATGTGGCATCTAAAAGAAGGCTGAGTCCTGATGACTTGGAGCTGCCATCTCACTCCGGGGCTGACCATCTCCAGATTGTTTTTATGTGACAGAGAAATTAACTGTTTAATTCACCATTTGGGGAGTATCATTTACCATAGTTGGACCTAATTCTAACATAACAATATTTAATTTTGCTTCGTCTTACTGAAATTCAGAAACAATTAGATTGATTTGAGAAAAAGCCTAAAAACTACTGTCTAAAATACAAAGTCAAGATTCACTACACACCTCAGTTATGCACACAATTTCTGTCTCTTATTATCTTAGTTAGCCAAGAGTTGTCTATGTTTTCTTTCTCCCAGCCATGACTGGTTTCAATCCTAGAGAACACCTCATCCTTGAATGCTAATCTTGTGGTTCTAATGGGAGGCAATTTGGGTGAGGAAATTGTCAGAGTATTTGAAATTTAAAATAGGAGTTCCTAGTGCTCCTCTGCAAAACAATAAGAACCTCACAAGTACTTCCTTGAAATCTGAAGAATCAATGCCTTCACAAACATATTTATTCTATATAATTTATGGTGAACATTTAAAAATGTGGCCATACATTCCTATCCATGTTTGATGTACAACAGAGAGAGCTTTTTATGTGGAGTCAGAAGAATAAGTTCTAATCTTTGCTCTGCAAAGTGCTATCTATCTATATAACCTTGGGCAAATCATTTAATCTTCTTAAGTTTATTCCCCAAATCTAAAAAATGGCAACGATGATAATAATTTATAGAGTTGATATAAGTATTAAATAATAGAGATGAAAATATTTAGCCCAGTGCTTTTTCACATAGTAGTTGCTTTATACATATCATTTAATATAATTTAATTAACATTGTGTTCATGGCAGTTTGAAGAAGACATGCTTTAGAACTCAAGTCCCATTTAAAAATGTACTTTGTGTCTTTTGTCCATAATACTGTAGGGGCAATGGGGCTGACCACCATTCTTCTTGAAAAATCAGCTTAAGAAAAAATCAATGATCTAAGCTGCCCAAGGATACATCGCAGCTTAATCTCTTAACACTTCAGTGTGTGAAACCATCCAACACCAACAACATTCTCATTTTTAGATAAGCCCCAGAACAAAATACATTTTATCAAAAGTTTAGTTGAGATTTTTCTGTAACAAAGTATCTCCAAGAAATGTCCGTGTTTACAAAAGGTATATACAGAAGGGAAACAGAAATTTCCCACTACATCTACTCACTTCTTCCTCTTTTGGTATTTTGTGAGTTTGGCCTTTGGAATGGTTTATGACATTCGGGATAGCAAAATTGTGCAATGAAGAATTGGACATATTTGAAACTCAGACTTAGGGGGGTGGGGGCAAGGGCAACATACATAACCTAAACATCTGTACCCCCATAATATGCTGAAATAAAAAAAAAATTAAAATTATACGTAAGAAAAAAAAAGAATTGGATTTTATGGATTCAGTAAGGATCAGAAGAATGAAATTCAGGGTAATGGCAGTCTAGGTTAGACATGGGGCCAAGTATGGGGTGGATAGGACATGTTTCTGTCTTAGCTGCAGTAGTATGCAATTCATGGTATTTAATTCAGAGATATACACAGGGTAGAGAGAAAGAGAGAGACAAAAACAAAACTGAAATTAAGATTAATTTCCCATCCAACACACCTTTTTCATCCACAGGCACCAACCCCTTATTCATGATCCAGCTGATCCTGGCAGAGTCTCCCACTCTCCTGGCCTGGTGCCATACCACGTATCTCTGACTATAAGAGAAGGTTTTAAGTAAAGATATCTAAAATTCTTCCCAACGAGGAATGGAATATCTTTAAAGGTTTGACTTTAAGTATAGGCAATAATAACCACCCAACTGATTTTTGTAACTCAAGAAAAGCTCCTTTGCTTAAAGAAAATACTAAAGAAAGGAAAATAATTGAGCACCATTATACATTAAGTATACATATGTATACATACACATATAATATATATTATACATATATGTCATATATAATAGATGAATTGTATATATTTATGCATTAATAATATATGTATATGAGGTATCTTTACACAAATTATCTAATTTGAACTTAAATGAGTTCTGCGAAGTAGGTAATTTTATGCCAGTCTGACAAATAAGAAAAAACGAAGATCAGAGACATTAAGAAACATGACTAAAATCACACAGCTAGTTAGTGATGAAGCCAGTAGGTGAACAAAGCCAGCTATGTCAGACCCTGAAGGTTTAATTTTAAAACTTTTGTGCATTGGTCCTCGGAGTAAGGCTTGGCAGCTGGAATGTGTTTACTTTAGCCTTTCCTGAGACACCAGAACTTGTTTTCTGGCACACCAGAGGGTCAGTCATGTGCCCTGACCTGGAGAGGCCGTGTTCTGCAGTGGGTAAAGGCATCAGAACGACCTGATTCCAATCTCTGTTCTACAAGATTAGTGGTGTGTTCTCACACAAGTAGCTCTGTAAATCTTAGTTGCTTTTTCTCTCAAGCACATAAGGAATGTGATGCCTACCTTATCCGTTTGCCGCAGTGTCATAGGCAACCTATAAGATGGCCCCGAATGATCTCTGTTCCCTGGTGTTCTACTTTTGGGTAACCCTTGAGTGTGAGCTGGACCTAGTGATTCACTTCTGGCAAAAGTTATGGGATGTCACTTCGGAGGTTAAGTTCCCAAAACTGTGGCTTCCGTCTCAGGCATTCTCTCTCATTCTCTTGCTAGTTCACTTACTCTAAGGGAAGCCAGCTGCCATATTGTGGGCTGCCTTATGGAAAGGCCCATGTGGCGAGGAACTGATGTCTCCAGCTGATAGCCAGGAAGGATCTGAGGCTTGCAACATCCACGTGAGTGAGCTTGGAAACAAACGTTCCCCAGTTGAGCCTTGAGAATATTGCAGCCCCGGTCACCTCTGGTATAGCCTTGTGAGAGATCCGAGGCTGACATCTTGATTGCAACCTTCTGGGAAGTCCGGGGTCAGAGCTATCCAGTAAGCTTCACAGGATTCCTGACCACAGAAACTGATTGATAAGAAATTATTGTTTAACGCTGCTTCATTCCGGGGTAATTAGTTACACAACAATAAATAACACATCTGGGGATAAAAAGCAATATGGTATATAAAACATCTGGTACAATGTAGACCCTCCCCTCAAAAAATCTGATAGTTTTCATTATTTTAAAAATGATTTTCTGAAGGAAATGGTCGAGAAGGAAGCAGATGTGGGTGCTGAAAGACAACCTTTGTCTACATCAAAATATCTCCTATAGCTTGCTGTGACATTAGGGAGCCATATCTTTTCTTTTGACAGCTCACTACCCTATGGCCCCATAATTGGGGAAAGGAAAATTGACTCAACAATAATTATAATAATAAATGGCAAAATTCACTTGAGCTTTTGCCTATCAGTCAGATGTCACATTTGTCACTGGGCTTCTAGACATTGATGTGACCAGTGTCTTAGATCAATGGACAGATGATGGGAATATGAATGATCATAACCACAAATGTCAACTTTATCCCTTTAAATGCACACAGTGTTCTGTAGATAACCTGAAAGGTCACATCGATAGTTGCCACCTGCTGTGTCTTTCGTTCCAAACACTATCAGACAACATGGAGTTTCTGGAGCAGGAAAAGAAGTCAAATGCAACAGCAGCCTGACATTTGATAATAGATCAGGGCACATCATTGTCCTATTAAGTAACGACAATTCTTCTCTGCCTTTGAAAGAGAGGACCAGGGCAGTCTCCCTGCTTCCCTGGGTCAGAGGGGCAGCCAGGCTGCCCTCAGCCAGGTGAGTTGCTTTTATCTTTCAATTACAGGTGTGAGCCCACCAAATTCATTTTCCCTGAACTCAAAGCACTTGTGATACTTTATTGTAGTAGTTTCCCAGCAATGTAACTTACCCGCAACTGCCAAAGACAAAAGTCTAAGCTTACAGTTTCATACTATATAATGGGGTAAAGTCTGAATTCACGGAAAGTCTAAATTTACAGTACACTTTAAAAGAAATGCAGTTTAGTGCTTTTTAATACATATAGTAACTTCAACTAATTGCCAAAATAAAGTTTGCTTCCTCTGGCTTTAATGAACGGATTAACAACACTAGCATTGGAAACACCATTTGCATAAAATTAATTTGCTAAAGCCCTTAAAAATAGTGTTCAAAGTGGCTTAAACATGTTCATTGACTATTTATACTATTAATTTGCTAAGTTAACCTTTTTAAGTAGGACAAAAGTGAATCCTCAGTCCAGCTAAAGTTGAAATATCACAAAATCCTAAAATAAGTGATATCTAGATCAATATGTTTTTCCTATACAAGGGTGATAAAAATATATTTATAAAGTTAACTCCCAGTAAACTGATCATGCAGATATTTTGTTAATCATTGAGGCAAAAAGGAAAAGTAGATCAGTTTTGAACCTGATTTGGTACTCCTTTAATTAAAAATGCCTTTTTTCCTAGACCCATCTCTAATTGAAAGTAAAGTTCCATTATAATTGATTCCTACTTAATGGATATTATGGGTAAGAAGCATGTAGAACTATGTTGAAAAGTTTATTGAAAGAATACAAAGTAGAAGAATCCAAATACAAACCTCATCATATATATTCTTCAACTAGCATGGAAATTCTTTATACTCTTAAACATTATCATTACGTGGAGTAATTTTGTATTTAAATGCTAACAGTGCTTTCTAAGTTATTCCTCAAGTTCCAGGCAACCTAAATTAATACATCAATATGGTTTGTGAAATGATACTTGATAAATTAACCCTAAAATTCACCTAAAACAAAGAAAATACGAAAAGAAAACAAAGAATATTTTTTAAAAGTAGAATACTTTGGAAGTAAGAGCAGTAGCTTCTCCTACCAGACTTCAGAATATTTTTAAAGGGCTTTGTTTCATTAAAACACTATGGTGTTAGTACAGGAAAAAATATATCAATGTAACAGTAGAGAGAATTCAGAAACATTTATTTCAAAACAAATTGATTTCAAATTTAGAAATAAATTTTGTTTCATAAAAGGTATGGAAATTCCTTTTCTGATAATGGTAGAATTTTAGGTCAATGTATTAACAAATTGTGTTGGAAGATTAACTATGCATTTTAAAAATAAAAGGTTAGATTGCTAACTCACACAATTCACAAAAACAAATTACAGATTGATTAGAGACCTAAAGGTTAAAAATAAGTGTTAGAAGTAAATATAGGAAAGAAATATATGGAAGGCATTCTTAAAACATAAAATATAAAAGCTGTGAAGGAAAACTGGATAAATTTGACTGAATCAAAAATTTAAAACTGTGTCAAAAGAAACCATGCTGAAAACCCGAAGCTGTAAAAACATATTTGCAATGTATACAGAATAAAGAGTAATAATATCTAAAATATGTAAAGAACTTCCGTGAAGAAATAGAAAACAAACTAAATAAAACCTAGTCAAAGGAAAAGAACAAGTAACTTACAGAAAGGAAAATTACAAAGAACAGAGTCACATGAAAATATGCTCAACTTCAAGAGGAGTCGGAGAAATTAAAATTAAAATAATCATCCTCAAATACCATGTCTTCCATGCATTAAATTGTCAAAAAAAAATTATGTGATGACAACTGTATGGATAAAGTTTATTCATTTCCAGTTAGTGGAAGGAATCAATAGAGGTTTGTCATTTCTTTTTTTTTTTTGAGACAGAGTCTCACTCTGTTGCGTGGGCTAGAGTGCCCTGGTGTCAGCCTAGCTCACAGCAAACTAAAACTCCTGGGCTCAAGCAATCCTCTGCCTCAGCCTCCCAAGTAGCTGGGACTACAGGCACGGGCCACCATGCCCTGGCTAATTTTTTCTATTTTTAGTTGTTTGGTTAATTTCTTTCTATTTATAGTAGAGACAGGGTCTCACTCTTGCTCAGGCTGGTTTCAAACTCCTAAGCTCAAGCAATCCTCCCACCTCGACCTCCCAGAGTGCTAGGATTACAAGCATTAGCCACCATGCCCAGCCTGTCATTTCTTTTCTTGTGCTGGCTTTGGTTTTGGTTTGCTCCTTCTTTTCTAGTTCCTTGAGATGTGATATTGGGTTGTTAGTTTGTGATCTTTCTGTTTTTTTTTATATAGGCATTTAAGGCTATAAATTTTCCCCTTAGGACTGCTTTTGCTATATCCCGTAGATTTTGATAAGTGCCATCCCCTTTGTCATTCAGTGTGTGGAATCTTTTGATTTTCATCTTAATTTCATCATTGATCCTAGGATCATTCAGCAGCTGGTTATTTAATTTCCATAACTTTGTGTATATTTGAGTGTTTCTCTTGGAATTGATTTCTAGTTTTATTCCACTGTGGTCTGAGAAGATACATGATAGGATTTCAATTTTTTTGAATTTCCTGAGAAATGTTTTGTGGCCTAAGATATGATCAATCTTGAAGAATGTCCCATGTGCTGATGAAAAGAATGTATATCAGTAGTTTTGGGGTAGAATGTTCTGTAAATGTCTATTAGGTCCATTTGTTGTAGAGTAGTGTTTAAGTCCAGTGTTTCCTTACTGATTTTCTGCTTTAATGATCTGTCCAGCACTATTAGTGGAGTGTTGAAGTCCCCAGCAATTATGATCCTACTGTTTATCTCTTTGCTTAGATCTAGTAGGATTTGCTTTATGAATCTGGGAGCTCCTGTGTTAGGTGCATATAGATTTAGGATTGTTATGTCTTCTTGTTGAATTACTCCCTTTACCATTATACAATGGCTATCTTTGTCTTTCTTTGCCTTTCTTTAGCTTTGTTGATTTGAAGTCAATTTTATCTGATATGAGAATTGCTACATCTGCTCTCTTTTGGTTTCCATTTGCATGGAATATTTTTTTCCATCACTTTATCTTGGGTCTGCATACATCCTTGTGGGTTAGATGTGTTTCCGGAGACAACAGATACTTGGGTTGTGTTTTTTCATCCATTCAGCCAGTCCATGCCTTTTCAGTGGGGCATTCAGATCATTCTTGTTGAGTGTTAGTATTGGTATGTGGGATGCTGTTCTGTTCATCATGTTGGGTGATATATGATTGTTTTTTTTCCCCTCTTGTACTATTGTTTTATAAGAGCTGTGAGCTCTAGTTTTTGCATGATTTTATAATGGTGGTTTTTTTAAAATTTATTTATTATTCCAGGGTTTTGTGAGGGTACAAACATTATAGTTACACTTTATGTCTTTGCCTCACTCAAATGTGGGTTAAAGGCATGCCCTTCCCTCCCTTTATACTGGTGGGTTTTTACTATGCTGATATGTGTATAATAGTTGTTCTGATTATTTCCCGTAGGACAGGTCTAGTATTGGCAAATTCCCTTCTCTCGGCTCTGGGCTGAGAGGTTTGCAGGGCACCTGTTCTGCTTTGCTGGGAACTCTCCTTCTTAGTAAGAAGAAGGGAAGGTACCTGGATGGCACTTTTGTGCACCACTCTGCAATATTGACTCAGCAGGGGAGGGGCAGACTCACTAAAAATCTATGTTGCAGCCATTCTATTTTGTCCTGTTCCCCTGTGATTGTCACAGTTGAAGCCAGTGCTGGCTGATCTTTGTGTGGGTTGGTGGGTTGTTCCCCAGATTGTTTTTGGAAGCTCAAGTTGGGGGCTGGGTGAGACCCTCTCCACAGAAGCTGGCATTGTGAAGGATTGCTCTGCCTAGGGTCTTCCCAGAGAGGTGACAGTGGCAGCTGGGTGAGGCTATCTAGGCAGTGGTCATGGATGTCTGGGCTGTGGGCATTTGTGCAAACCAGGTCCAGGTATAATGGCGGCTCAAATCTGGAGGATCCCTGGCAGAGAGTTGGACCTCAGGGCAGTTTTGCAGACCCAGCAGCAGGGGTGCAGACTCGAGGGTGCAGTCTTGTGGTCCAGACATAGTGCTGGAATCTCAGGGGTGGAGTCACAGGCACAGTGGGAGTACTGGAGCCATGGGGGTGGAGCCTCAGGTCCCAAGGGCAGCATTGGAGCCCCAGGGGGGTGGAGCCTCGGACTCAGTGGCAGCAGTGGAGCCTAGAGGCAGAGTCTTGGGTCCCGAGGGCAGTGCTAGAGCCTCTCAGGCAGAGCTGCAGTCTCAGCAGCTGCAGTGAAACCTTGGGGGCAGAGCCCCAGGTCTTCATACAGTGGGAGCCTCAGGCCAGAGTTACCACCTGGAAGCAGGACAGGAGCTCCATAGGTGGGGCCATGGGATCAGACTGCAGGGTGGGAACCACAGAGGTGGAGCCCGGCAGGCTGCGCGGTTCCAGCGGTGCAGGTGGAAGATCCCTATATCTTTGAGTATTTTTTACAATGAGAATATATTCAGAATTACTTCGGTAATTACATGTTTTTAATTTAAAATAGTTAAAATACTAGTATTATTTGTCTAGTATAAAAATGTATGTCTAAAATTCACCTGGCAAAATTAAATTTCTTCAGTAATCATGGAGTTTTCAGCCAACCTGGTAGTATTAATAACTCTGTAACTTTTTTCCTTTATGTAGTCAACATTTATCTGACCAGACCCAGCCCTCCAAAGAGCCCCCAAAGGTTAAAACCTTCTTAGTTACTCACTCTCTAATATCTAGGCCTATCTATTTCTTCTTTAAGGAAGAGACTGAAACTACATTATACTGGCTTTAGCTTCTTGGCGAAAGGTAACTCAGCCTCCTAGGTTATAAAACTCATGTACTTCCCATAGTGCTTCGAGCCTCTTTTAGGACTCTGCAAGGAATGTAGTGCCTGGTGTTAAGTACCATTTCATTCATAGATGAAGCTGAAGCAGGAAAATTGCTGTCATTAATGGAATAGCAATTCAGACAGTGATGTCCTATAAATCGACACTTACTATATGTGGCTTTGAGTCTGGCTTCTTTCATTTAGTAAAATTTATTTGAGATTCATATATCAGTAGTTCTTTCCCTTTTATACATAGTATTGTGTATGGGTATACCACAGTTTATCCACTCACCTGCTGATAAACAATTGTGTCGATTTTGGGGTGCTATGAATAAAGTCCCTACAAATATTCAAATGCAGGTATTTATATGGACTTATGTTTGTATTCCTCTTGGTACAACACCTAGTAGTAGAATTGCTGAATCAAGGTAAACATGTGTTTACTTTTATAGAAAAATGCCAAATGTTTTCCAAAGCAGCTATACCATTTTCGTTCCCACCAGCAATGTATGAGAATTCCAGTAATTATACATCCTCGCCAGCACTTGATACTGTCAGGGCTTTTTTAAAAAATTGTAACTATCTTAATAGGTTATAACATCTTAATATCTCATTGGGTTTTACTTTGCATTTTTCTAATGACAAATGAGGTCAAGCATTTTTTCGTGTCTTCCCAATTTCATTCTTGAATTTAAAATAGTCTCAGACCAGGCTCAAGGATATATTGCTCGGTCATAGGAGTGAGTGAATGAGGGAACTTCAGCTTGGCCTAAGGTGTCAGCTGCTAATCCTAACTATACAGTGTATGAGTCTTTATATCCCTAGCATCTAGCACTGGGGCCAAACATTTAAAGAACACTACACTGTAGTGGCCAAAACTAATTCGTGCTCCCCACTTGCCTGTAAATCTGTTGACTGTATGATCACCTTAAACAAGTGGGCTACTATCTAATATGCCTAAGCAATTCTGATGCTCCCAGCTGAGATGTGTGCCTGTCAAAGGTCAGTTGTGTCTGTTCCCAAACCTGTGTGATACAAGTTGTATTAATACTTGCTATTGTAAATATAAGCTAATTAGGTATTATGAAAACTAATTAAATACTAGGGAGAAAAAAAAATGTTTCTAAGAGAACTAAGGCAGCAAATAGCTGAAAAGGGTTATAGGATGAAAAGGAGGAAAAACAACGTAAAAAGACTGGGTAAAATTGCAAAAATCTAGAAGTATATACTGCATACATTCAGATTGCATCACAAGCATCTCTAAGTTCTTGTAGCATTTTAGTGAAACATAAGCTTTGGGGAGTACATTATGGATGTGATTGATACAAGAAAGGTAATACCAAACAGTGGACCAATACCCAAAGAAAGGTTTAAAATGATGAAGTTCACTTATTAGTATCCAATTATAAATGTTAAATATGTTTGTGGTAGAACGTTTGAAAAATAAACTAATGATAAGAAGAAATATATATTGATAGTCTTACCCAAAGATTAAGCCATAGTTAGCATTTTGAAGCATTTGCCATTATTGTTATGAATATTTATATGATATATACAATATTAAA
>NW_012155729.1:6033955-6059799 GCF_000956105.1 Propithecus coquereli
AAATATGTTTCAATCATAAGCATTTTCTTATATCATTAAATTTACTTGACAATATCTCTTTACTATACTCACATTAACATCTTTTTATGAACATATTATTGCTAATTTAAGCACTCTTCTAGCAATGGACATTTAGAAGCCTGTCTCTTTTTTGAATTACAAATAACACTGAAAAGAACATCTTTATCAACATCATATTACTTTCTTAGGGTAGCTTCCTAGAAGTAAAATAGCTAGTGAAAGGCTATTAGTATTTTTATGTAAGTTGCCACATTCTATTCCAGAAGGGATTCATGTACACTCCCACCAACAGCCACTGCATGATTGCACATCTGTAAAATGCAACTGGTAACCAACTTAATCATGTAGACTAGTCACACCTGAAACTATTTATGCAAATGGCACAATTCCTTGGAGATCTTCCCCAGGTGTGTGGATTGGCAACTAGAACCTCTTATAAAACTGTTATTTAAAGAAGTCAGTTATATTGCTGTTGTGTGAAGGGTGTTTTGGAAAAAGTGCAAACAACACAAGCTTCCTCTACAGAGATATTTATCATTTCAGTTCATCTATCATTATAGACTATCTTGGCTAAACCTCCTGGCTGAGGTTTAAAGGCCCCAATTGGTCATTTTCATATACCTGTGGGATTCTCTGGCTGCTTGAGTATTGATTTATCCATTTTGGAATTCCTTCCCATTGATTTATTAGGCCTATACATCTTCTGGTGGCCAGCTTCTGTCTATAAAAGGTGACTGAGAGAACTGTTTCACTATCATGTATTTTATAGCTCACTGACATTCATTTACTGACTCTCTTATTTGCCCAATGTTAGTATTAGAGCTAATGAGTGTTGCAAATCTGGCCTTGGTCCCTTTGTGTGTTTTGGCCCTGCTAAGGACAATGTATAAAGGATAATAAAATATAATTATCGAACCTACACCAAAAGACAGAACATTTTGAGTAATATGGGTTTTGTGTCATTTAAAATAAAATAAGAACAGAGGCCAGGCGCGGTGGCTCACGCCTGTAATCCTAGCACTCTGGGAGGCCGAGGCGGGCGGATTGTTTGAGCTCAGGAGTTCGAAACCAGCCTGAGCAAGAGCGAGACCCCCGTCTCTGCTAAAAATACAAAGAAATTAATTGAACAACTAAAAATATATAGAAAAAATTAGCCGGGCATGGTGGCGCATGCCTGTAGTCCCAGCTACTTGGGAGGCTGGGGCAGTAGGATCACTTGAGCCCAGGAGTTTGAGGTTGCTGTGAGCTAGGCTGACGCCACGGCAGTCACTCTAGCCCGGGCAACACAGTGAGACTCTGTCTCAAAAAAAAAAAAAAAAAAAGGAACAGAAATAGAAATGGGTTCATACAGGAGAGAGATGAATGGGATACATTCCTCAATAGCACTTACCATAAAACACATATCAAGTTGTTTTTGCTAAGATCATAGGAGATTTGGGGTAGGGGAAGGAGCAGAGGAAGAGTTTAAGACAGAGTGAGCACATTCATAGGCATAACAGAGGTTTGCAGGAAAATCTGATTAGTGACAGGACTCTAATCCTGCTGGGCTCAGGTACAGAAATCAGAGCAGTTGTTTGATAAAGCCAATAGGAAGTCTAAGGAATCTTTGTTTACATTTACTGCTCTTTAATCTATGCAGCCAGTACCTTAAATGTGGTAGGGAACTTTCTAGTTGAATACCAGCATGAAGCAGTTGAGTCCACATGGTCTGAATTTAAATCCAGTATTTAGAAACTCTGTGTAACTTTGGACAAGTGATTCATCTTCCATGTTCCTCAATTTCCAAGTGTCTTAAATGAGAAAAAGGATAATGATCTTGGGATATTGGGGAGAGTACCGGTTATGGGCTAAATTGTATTCCCCAAAATTCATATGTTGAAGTTCTAACCCCTAGTACCTCTCAGCATGTGGCTGTATTTGGAGATAGGGTTTTTAAAAAGGTAATTAAGGTTAAATGAGATCGTTAGGGCAGACTCTAATCCAATATGACTGGTGTTCTTGTAAATGAGATTATGACACAGACAAGGACAGAGGGAAAACCGTGTGAAGGTACAGGGAGGAGAAGATGACCATCTACAAGTCAAGAGGAGAAGCCTCAGAAGAAACCAATCCTGCCGATACCTTAATCTCAGACACCTAACCTCTAGACTTGTGAGAAATAAATTTCTGTTTTTTAAGCCACCTAATTTGTGGGGCTGTGTTATGGCAGCCCTAGCAATTGAATACAGCACCTGGCACCAGTAGGTGCTAAATAATCATTAAGCCTTGTAGTGACAACGTTGGGAGCTGCATTGGAGAGGAAGCCAGGCAGATGTCTGGAGGGGATTAAGTGAGGCCCCTGGCACAGGGACAGAGCACAGCCACGGAGCCCTAGCCATCCCCACACAGCAAAGGCTGTCCTCTGTTTGCAGTTGTATACACAAAGCTTTTCTTTGGTAACTTGCTTTTTTTGCCTTCTGGACAGCCTCAAGGCTTGTCACCCTTTTTGACAACTGCCCAAATGGCCTGTTGACCAAAGCCACTTCTCAACACATGTTACCAAGCTTCACTGTCAAAAGGGTCCTCTGTGTCAGCTCCGGCAACCTCAGCATATCTCAACTGCAGAGTGTGTTGACCTTCATTCACTGTCCACACCAGCCCTGCCCAGTGGAACAGACAAAAGGAATACTAGCTTACTTTTCACATCATTCTTTCTTCCCAGTGATTCTGGGAGCTATGTAAAACAAGTGTTATTATCCCCATTTTACACATTAACGATAATAAAACTCAGAAAATTTAAGTGACTTCTTGATATCACATGGACATCATGTGATGCATCCCATGGGACCTGATCATCAGAGACTAAATCCTGCGTGCTTTCTATCACACTGTGAAGCAAATTGTATTCTAATTCGCCATCTTTCACTCAATATAATGTATAAATAATAGATAATACTGATAAAATTGCTCAAAAAACTCTACATATCTGAGACCCAAAGACCATGGTCCAAATAAAAATTGTGCAATATTATAATTCAACTGGAGTTTCAATTATATTAAACCTTGACATCATTATTTGCAATCAACAAGGATGACTGAACTACTAAAGCATTCAAGGTACTGACCTATGAGGGTTATATGAGCACAAACAATACCACC
The DNA here is from genome assembly GCF_000956105.1 of Propithecus coquereli. Lineage (NCBI taxonomy): Eukaryota > Metazoa > Chordata > Mammalia > Primates > Indriidae > Propithecus > Propithecus coquereli. The sequence continues at coordinate 6,037,115 of NW_012155729.1, forward strand.
ATCATAAAGCTTTAAATAAAATTTAGATAAGGAGAACTTATTTTTTTGAAAGTTTGACATGTGCCAATGATTGCTGCTAGTTGCTTTTATATATGCATTTATCAAACAAATATTTGTTGGACACTTGCCATGTACCAGTCACTGTTCTAAATGCTGGAATTATAAGTAGTAAACAAACAAGAAAAATCCCCTGCTCTTAAGGAGCTTGTTTATTATCTTGGTTAGTATTCAACAACCCTGCTGCGAGGTGTTATATTTGGCATTTTGCAGAAGAGGAAACAGAAGCTTTGGGAGCTTAGGTATCTTTCCCAATGGCATCCAGCTCATAGGAAGACTTGGGATTTGAATCCTGGTCACTCAGATTTCAAAGCCCTAAATAATACTCTCATGTTGCTTCCACAATAAAGCCAAACATTTATGGCTTGGCCTTGGAGCGAATGTGCAATCATTAGAACACAGTGCACAGATTCCTCAGGCTGGTGGCCCTATATCCATAATGTCCTGTCTCTGTGTTGCTAAGCATAGGTTTTGTTTATTTGTCCCAACTCTCCCCGAGCCTTGCCTGAAATAGTGCCTGGAGAAATGTCCTTTCTTTTCCCTTGGGCTGTGCCAGAGGACTCCACAGGAGACAGAGACCCTAGGGACAGTCATGTGGCTGTTGACCAGGTCACTTCCAGGCCACCACCAGGCAAAGTTTTATCTATTGTGACTCCAAAGTAGCGTCACACAGTCCTTCAGCTATAGGTCATTAAATATGAAATGTCCAATTTCAAATCAAAAATGTAGTTTATTATGTCTCAAACAAGAAGCGGTACAATTAATCAAAGTATGCACCTAAACTATCAACACAGTTTTGCCATCTTAAAGGTAGCTTGTTTATGCCAGCAGCGAAGAAGCCTGGAGAGCAGCTATGAAATCACAAAAGGTCTTTTCCACAGCCTGTTGAGAATTGAATATTTTTCCTTGCAAGAAGTGGTCCAAAGCCTGGAAGAAGTGGCAGTCAGTTGGTGCAAGGTCTGGTGAATATAGTGGATGACAAAGAGTTTCCAAGTCCAGCCTCTGTAGTTTGAACAGTGTTGCTTGTGCAACATATGGTCGAGTGTTGTCTTACAAGAGAAGAGGATTGGCCTGTCTCTGTTGAACAATCTTGGCTGCTTAATCACAAGCATCCTCATCATTTTATCCAGTTGGTTGCAGTAGACATCTGCTGTAATCGACTGACCAGGTTTCATGAAGCTGTAGTGGATAATACCAGCTCTGGACCACCAAACAGACACCATTAACTTTTTTTGATAAATATTCAGTTTTGGACTGTGTTTTGGCACTTCATCTTTATGCAACCATTGTGCCGAATGCTTGCGATTATCAAAAAGAATCCATTTTTCATCACACGTAACAATGCTATGTAGAAGCGGTTCACCTTTATGTCGTGACAGCAAAGAAAGGCAAGCTTCGAGAGGATTTCTCTTTTGATGATCATTTAATTTATGTGAAACTCAACCATCCAGCTTCTTTACCTTGCCAATTTGTTTCAAGTGGTCCAACATTGTTGGTATTGTAACGTCAGACCTTGTTGCTAATTCACGCGTAGGTTGAGATGGATTCGCTTCCACTAGAGCTTTCAGCTCATCATTATCCACCTTGGTCTCAGGTCACCCACGTGGCTCATTTTCAAGATTAAAATCATCATAACGGAACTTCTCAAACCGTCCATGTGCTGCGCGTTCATTAGCCACATCCTTCCCAAACACTTCTTTGATATTTTGAGCTGTCTGCACTGCACTGGTTCCACGACGGAACTCATATTCAAAAATAACACAAATTTTTGACTTATCCATGGTTTCACAAAAATTGCTCCAAAAAAAAATTTGAAAGATAATCATTAGCCAAAATGTGGCTTTGAAAGACTGAGGTTGTACCTTCACAATAAAAATAAAATAAGAAGTGTCAAAGTGAAATGTCAGAGATATCGACTGTCCAGCTTAGCACTTAAGGAAATCAGACATTTCATACTTAGTAACCTCATAATAATCTAATAGAATAACTTAATAAACTAATAGAATCCATGGACTAAGCAGCTGCTTCTCATCTTTCTTTAGCCTCAGGAGGTAAGACTTGCTTAATGCTTCCTCTGGATGGAATTTATATGCTGCAGAAATATAAATAAGCTGAATTAAGTCTGAAAAAGCATCCAAGTTCTCACAGAGGCTGGGTGTTCTGAAACCAATCCATGTTCATCAGTATTTGTAAAGGTGTTCACTCTCAGAAATTTTTTCACATGGGTTCAAATAATGCAGGGTCTTTCTCAGGAATCTAGGTCTTGATTGTTTTTCAGGACATCCCAAGCTATGTGGCTGTCTTAGCATTCTTGACAAAGGATAAGAGAGCCAGCAAGTGTTCTTTCTTGGTGACTCAACTGAATGAGCTGGGGCCAGGCCCTGGTCCTTCCATGCTTCTCTCTCTGTAGAAATTAAAACAATAGTGTGCCTCACTGAGGATCACAACTATAATGTTTTAAAATGAACCAAGCTAAAACAAACCCAATTGTATCTCATTTTTATTGCATCCAATTAAATGCTTAGTACCATCACATACTGCACCAGGGATGGAGGAGCAGTGCCACCCTCAGATATAGGTAAAAGATTCCATCTCTAGCCTTCATATGGCCACACTGTATCTTAGGTGAGGAGTTATGGGGCCACCCCAAGTCCATGCTCCCCTCATCTAGACCATACTCCAGGTACTAAAGACCCCAGAATTCTCGGCCTAAATGGTCTTAAGTCCACTTACGGGACCTACACTGGCATCTTTCTAGAGTCTGACCTTCTGAAAGCAAATCGTACCACTGGGCCGAAGTGGTCCTGTTTATGGAGGAGCCATGCAGGGAGCTTGGACGCGAGAGTGGAAGTATTCACATGTGTGCTCCTGAGGTTGCTGACAGTGAGAGTGTGATATGCGATGAGGAGTGAAGGGGGTTAGGCCACAGGCGGGGTGCCACGGGCTGGGGTTGGCTTTCTCCATGTTCTGGCTGGAACTTCAAGGGGCCTGAGCCTGAGATTGCTACATTTGAAATTATCCTTCCATGCTGTCATGAAAGGATACCTGTGAAGGTAGGAGAACAGAAGGTATTACTTTTAATAATTTTTAGGTTGATTTTTAGCTTTTAAATATGTAGACACATGGGATGTGAGCTTCCATTTGTACCCTTGTGCCTTATCCCACAATGTAAGTGGGTTACTGCAAATCACACAAAAAGTTAAAACAGTGGGCCTCAGATTTAACTATGCATAAAAATCACCTGGGATGCTTGTTAAAAATATAATTCCAGGTCACCACCTTCTAAAATAATATTCAGATTCAGTCAACCAAGGTTGGGACTCAGGAAAGTGCATTTTTCCTAATTTCCAAAGTAGTTTTGACAGAGGTGGTCCCATAACAACTCTTGGAGAGTTCCCTGGTGGAGTTAATGATTTCATTGACAAAACACACACTAGGGAAACAGCTAACGGGCAACATTGAAGTATCATCCAACAAAGTAAAAATTGACTTTTATACAAAACCAGAATTAAAATATCTAAAAGAATGCTGTCCCCTACAAAGCAGTCCCCTTGGAGGTTAGACACTTATCCTAAGCAGGCAGCTATTACTCAAAACATTTTGACACTGATTTTTTAAAATTGCCTTTGGAGATAGATTATGAGCCACATCAGAAAGCCAATCTCATTATTTCACATCACAGTTTGCATTTGACAAAAAACAGCATTACCCAGAAGGATGATGCATATTACTTAGCAGATTCAGTTCCTATGTTTTCCAAGTCAAATATGTAATAAAAGAAGATCTATTATATAAGCACACCTGTTTATTTCAGCCTCCTTCCGAAACTATACTAAAGTGACAATGAAGAAAGAAGAAAAGACATAAATCTAAAAAGACAAAGAAAGTGAGAAAGAAGGTGCAGGAGGAAACAGGAACCAGTATTTTAGAAGCTGGAAAACGGGTGGGGAAGTGACCATGGACTTGGAAGCCCCAAAAAGTTGAAACTTGAGCTTGTCATGAGGAAAGCTAAGAAACAGACTGATTTTACTCCAGAATCCTGCCTTAGGAATTAGAGGCAACGAGTAATTCAAAGAGGCAGGAGTGCAGGGTGAGGATGAAAAAGAAAAAGAGGATTAGCGGAAAATTTCCGTAAGGAGCAATTAGACCCCCAGATCCCTCCCCACAGCCAGGCAACGGTCCTTCCCCAAACCCAGAAGAAGAGGTGAGTGCCCTTCTCTGGAAATTCCCACCCAGAGAGACTCTGCATTCTGGAACACCAGTCTGCAAGGCAAGGATGGAAGTCCTTACTAAAAATAGGCTATTAAATGAAAATCTGCTGAGCACCAAGACCCCAGCTCCCTTCTGCATGTGGCTGGGCAAAGGAAGAACAGTGTAGAACCCTAAACAAAGCAGGGGTAAATACCCTGAGGCTAGTATCACAGGGCTTGCTAACACAAGACAGCAATGAAGAATGAAGTCATGGAACCAACCTTGTCCGCTCCACGGTGTGTGGCTAATGCTGTACATTAAAATTCAGTGGTTGAGTTTGATTTTTTATTTGCAGGTAATTTTAGGATATGCTGTGCATTTTTATGAAATTTAAAAAGATCCATCATTACACAAGTCCAATTTGAACAATTCCCAAGCCATTGTTTTTCAGGCACTGCTTAACTCCTTTATAATTTTCATTTTCTTTTCATCTTTCTCTATCTTTGCCTACTAAAGCTTTTCAAAAATCACATGTGGCACAGAGGCTAAACTCTTCTGAACTCCTATTTTGTCCACCACAGTTCCACCAAAGCCAGTGATTTGTGGGAATAGGAACGGCATTGACTATGGCTGCCTGGGGTCAGGAGTAATTACAAAATGTCAATGGTCAAGAAGGTGGAAATCAGTTCAAGCCCAACTGAGGCATTTAGCTATTTTACTGCTGCATCCTTTTGGGCCTCTTTCAGCTTATAAATATTAATTTAAAGACTACCAACAAGGACAGTAAACGGATTTGGGCATAAAACTTCCTGTCAGGGGTGATTTACATCCAATAAAAGGAGAGCTGGATAGAGAAAGCCTGCTTTGCTAAGTTTATGATAGACAGTGAAATAGTACCATCAAAATAAAAAGGCTTTCGGTCTGCCATCAGCTGTGTGGGTGCCTTCTTTTTAATAAGCAGCATGCTAGAATTGTATTGTTTGCTTTTATCAGTGCCTTGCACTGTTGAGGAAAAGTTCTCCTGCATTGCTAATTGAACTTGTACAGATTTATAGGCTCATGGCCCGAGCATGAGAGAGATTATTAGGACTTAAAAGATAATAGCGCCAGCAAGAAAATTAAAACTGCTTTCACCACTTATATTTCAATAGTGCATAACTTCTACCCTTTGTACATCCTACGATGGCATAAGAATTTGTTTGAAAGAAGATCTGTCTTGGAGTCCATGTGAGAATGATTTAATACCAGAGAACTCTGCTGCCATCTTACCAGTACTATAGGGGGCCGACCCATGGGAATCTGAAAGTGACATTCAATAAAACTGTTTCTAGGTAAAAGGTTAATAATTTGACACTTCTAGATGATCACTGTTGGGAGAATTCTCCAAGTGTCTTTCAGGTGTCTATAGATCTTGCAGAGGCGCTTTCTGCCTTTGTTCCAGACCATCTTTTCATAATGTTTGCAGAGAGCAGCCTTAGAAGAGAGAGATGGGGTCACCCTATGGAGAAAAGGGCAGGTTTGAAGCTTAGACGTCCTCTCCTATAATGGAACCCACTGTGGATGCAGGTGTCACCTGGCCCTCTTCAGGTTGCCTTAAAGGAACAGGGGCTTGGGGAACTGATGCAAATGCTGATTCATTGGCTCCTGCTTTTGCCATAAGTAATAAAGTCCTTTGTTTCTGACCCAGGCATCTCCTGTCTTCTGCTAACATCCCTGAGCAGCCTCACAACTGAGTTTGCAAATAGGTAAAATCTCAGATCATAAAATCGCAGTTCATAAAAGTCACCAGCAATGTGAACTTAGAAAAATAATTTATTTAATATTTAAAATAAAAAGGAAACCAGCACCTACCTTTAACTATAATATGTCTCTATTTCACAAAATTTCCACATCCAAAAGAGTATAGTTTTCCTTTGGTCAAAACCAGTGATGAGAAGCTACTATAATGATGGTTACTGGGAAGAGTTATTGGGAAAACTTCCTTTTCTTGACTCTTTGGGGGAAAAAAATTCTCAGCCTTCTGACAAAAAATCAAGATGAACCAAATGACAAGGTGACAAATTAATCTCCCTTCCAAATCTTTAATTCACAAGTTTATTGAAATATTAAGAAATATTTATGGTGAAAAACCTGATTAAAAAATGAGCCAATGACTTTAACAGAGACCTCACCAAAGAAGATATTCAGATAGCAAATAAGCCCATGAAAAGATGCTCTGCATGATATGGCATCAGGGAAATGCAAACTAGGATGCAGTGAGATACCCCTGAACCCCTATTGCAGTGGTCAAAATCCAGAACACTCACAACACCACCAAGTACTGGCGAATATGTAGAGCAGTGGGAACTCTCATTCATCGCTGGTGTAAATGCAAAACGGTACAGCCACTTTGGAAGGTGGTTTGGTAACTTCTTACAAAACTAAACATACTCTTACCATCCCATCCAGCAATTGTGCTTCTGGGTATTTACCCAGAGGAGTTGAAAACTGATGTCCATATGAAACCTGCACACGGATATTTCTAGCAGCTTTATTCATAATTAGCAAAATGTGGAACAACCAAGATGTCCTTCAGTGGGTGAATGGATTAATAAGTTGTGGTACATCCGGACAATCAAATGTTATTCAGTGTTAAAAAAAAAAATGAGCTGTCAAACCATGGAAAGATGTGGAGGAAACTGAAATGCATGTTACTCAGTGAAAGAAGCAAATCTAAGAAGGCTACATGCTATATGATTCCAACTATATGATATTTTGAAAAAGGCAAAACTATGGAGATAAGAAGAAGATCAGGGTTGCCAAGGGTTGTGGAGGGAGGGATGACTAGGCAGAGCACAGAAGATTTTTAGGATGGTATAAACACTGTGTGATACTATAATGATGGATACATGTCATTATACATTTATTTGAACTCGCTGAATTTATACCAGGACTAAACCCTACTATAAACTATGGACTTTGGGTGATGATGATGTGTCAATGTAGGTTCGGCAATTGTAGCAACTGTACTATTCTTGTGGAGGATGTTGATGATGGGGGAGGCTGTGCTTATGTGAGGGTGGAGGGTATATGGGAACTCCCTGAGCTGTCCTCTTAGTTTTGTTCTGAACTTAAAATTGTTCTGAAAAAAAATGAAGTCTTTAAATATGAATAAAAGAAATCTTCATAGTCAATAGAAATGCCAACAGACTACTATATATAAAAATTTAGAAATGCATGTTTACATAGTGACATATAAAGTAAAAATACTTTTAAACATGATTTTTTTTTTGGAAATTTACATGTTTAGCTGACAGGAACTAGGATCCTTGGCCATGTCTTCCTTCTTTCTTTTTCTCTCTGTTATATTTTGCATACTGTTTCAAAGCACTGGAAAGGTACTATTGGGCAGGAGAAGAATAAGAAATAAGACGTTCTATGCTCTCAGTCTAATTGACTCTCTAGTAATAAGTGAGACATACACGAGAGTCAAATGAACCAAGGAGAAGGAAGAGGGGGGCAGTACCAGGGGAGGGCGCAACATGGGCATGGCTGGCCCCAGTATCTTAAGTGGGAATATCTATATGCTACATATTACTTGAAAATTCTACTCCAGTGTCTAGTCAATGTCACAGTGTGGTGAGGTGACATCCAAGGTATATGAAGTTGCTTCTTTTTGTCTGCATGACCAGAAAAAAATGGATTTGTACGTAGCTAATTTTATGTCTATTAGAAGTCACTAAACACTGTTAGCTTAACTCTTATAATTTCCAACATTAATACAGTCTAAATGTTGTAAGTATTGCTGAATTGGTTATATTACAAAAATATAACCTCACTCTTGCCTCTCATAATCTCCTAAGTAAAGAATCTCATAATCTAACTTTGGCTCTGTTCTGAGATCCAGTGGGGTTATTAGGATTTAATACGTTCAGCTCGCCAATAATTTTTTTATTTTCTAATGGCTGATTATCTGACCCATTGAAAAAGCTAGAGGTCACACCATAGAATGTATGAATCATTCCGCCCACTGGTCATTTGTCCCCAGGTAAATAGAGTGAACCCGCCCCCTCTCTCCCACTGCCCTCACCTCCAGATTATACATAAGGAAGGATAATGCCCTTACCCAAGTTTTCTCCTAGTCACATCTCCAGAGATCACGGTATCGTTCCTTTTAGATAGATCATTAAGGGAAGAAATAAGCTGAACATTGTCTCTTTTTAAATGGACAGGATGGGGTTTATATAAAGAGTGGGTAGCCTGATAAAATCCGTAATAAAAAATGTTGAGATTCCCTGAAGTTTCACATGGAGATCACCCCAAGATTAAAAAATAATGGGGATGTACGTGTGGAAGGAAACCCTGAACGAGGGTATACGTATCTTAAAGAGAACAGTATGGTTGAACAAAGCTTTGATGATGGAATTAACATGAAACAAAGGCCCTCTGAGGAAGATCAGTCTGAAAAGAAATGAAGAATACATAAAACTTTGTTTAATTTATGGAATTTATATGCTGCTGACCAGTAAGTATAAAGTTCCATTCCCTTGGTCCCCACTATCACTCATGTATTACTTGTCAGTAAATGTGATGCACTCAGAACATAACAGCTACGGTAATATTTCTGTTCCCACTGCAGCTTTACTGCACCCATGAAACTCTGTAATCTTTAAATTCCCTCACTGTTAACATCTGCTGAAACATTATTGGTCCCAGCATAGCCAAGCTGCTCTGAAATTACATTTAGCAGAGTAGTTAATGCTAACAGTATAATTCTGGACGCAACCGTGTTTGAAAAGAGCTTTATAACTGGCACAACGATTGTGCTTCCTTTAGGTTTTATTTCTTTCATATCTGTTTTATATCACAATCTCATTGGTGTGGAGCATGCCCTTTGAAACATAGCATATTTTATGCATATTGTTTAGTAAACACCATATTACATTCTTATTTTTTTGTTGTTGTTGTTCCATAGCCTAAACTCTCTTTTTCTGGCACTTTTTCAATGAAATGAAATGTCATTGCAAGATATGATAAACATTAAGCAGTTTGAGGTAGGAAATTAATCAGGTTTCTGTAAAATGAAGATATTTTGTCACCCTGTTAAGGTGCTTTGAATGTTTTAAATCCAAATGGTCCTATACATAAGCAGAATAAACAGGTTGCATGGGACATTCATCCTATAATCATAAAGTAGTTAACATTTTAAAAAAAAAAAACAAAAACTTTGCCCTGAAAAACTATCTTCGTTATAAATCTAATAATAGAAGCATTGTATCGACATTACTTTAAAATAATATAGCATCAATATAGTTTCAAACAACACATTTTATGTTAATATAGTTATTTATATTTAACATCATATAACATGATGTTCAAACCTTTTAAAATATGGCCATTTATCTGATCTAGTAAATGCTTTAGTAAATTGCTTGGTGAATATTAAAAATTTCTCTTCTCCAGGGAATATTCTTCCCAAGACTAAAATACTAAATTTTAATTGAATTTCACCATCGAGTAAAAATTTGTGTTAATAATTTAATATTGAGCAAAATCAGGTAGATTTATTAATTCTAACTTTGTTGAGGGCAGGAAGTACATCTTACTAATGAGATATAGAGAGTGGTATTTTTAAACAAGTTTATAAAACATCTGAATATATGAAGGAAGAAAGACTGTGTTCAAGGGTGTTCATGCTGTTCACTTTAACAGGCTTTTACATAACTTTCCTCAAATACACAAGTTGCTTGCCAGAGTTGGTTCCATAAAATATATGATAGTCAACAATGATGATTACATAGAATTTGTTAATATATATGTTGCCTCTTGAATATTTCTATATTTGTGTCGTGTATAACAGTCTTTTGAGGTTCAGGGAGCAAATCGTATTCTTAGCTCTCTCGGCAGGTCCTATGCCAGGATATAAGCAAGAATAAGTCTTTCCTTACAAAAAAAAGGTGTTGGATTTATCCTCTAATGCTTCTCCCCAGGAATTCTTATCCTCCCTGGGTTTCTCATTCCTCATGCCAAGAGCACTTACATCCACTATTCAGAAACCCTCCGGTCAGAAATTCTTTGCTTTGCACTAGTGCCCTCTACTTGCTGGCCAGACTTTTTGCTTGGGTCCTGAAATCCTTCTTTATTCAGCCTCTCTTTAGCTAGATTTCTGAGTGTCTGCTGCACACCTGCCTGTAGTACAGACCTATGGCTTGTGTGTGCTCTGAGAAGGTGTCCCGTCTTCATGCAGCAATGCCTGCCACGCTCCTGCTTGCTAGAGACTGACCCTACACATTACCATTTTCCTAGCTGTGCTCTGTGTCCGGATTCCAGATCCCGGACTCTGCCCTGATCACTGACTTCCCTCCCCAAGCCTACGATGCCCCCATGCTGGCTTTTGTTCCATCCCTCTACTTATTATTTTTGGCTCCCCAAACCCAAATTTCTTTTCCTATACTGACTCTCCAAGGTTGATGTGATCAAAATATGAATTTTTAAAATGGTATTTTGTTGCCTTTCATGGTATACACACAAATTTATAATAAAGCTCTAGACAGAGAAGCAAAAAAGTATAATAATAATCTTAGGTTTTAAAACATATTCACAAAGTAATTTACCAGACAAGGCAAAATGTTATATTATCATTGAATATTTATCTTTATTATGCTCATCTCCTAACCTTGTACAAGAATATGCATGGAGGAAATCTTATATTTGAGATCTAAGCGGTACCTGATTAATGAACAGCAGTGAATTATAACTTGCCAGCTGGTTTTCCAACATTCAACTGTAATAATAATCTGACTTCATATCTCCTTTTTCTCCTTCCCTTTCCTCATTATTACTGTAAAACTAGAAGCATATGGAATGATATTTATTAAGACAAGGTGAAATCTATGGAAAATAGAATAAGGAGACAGGAGAAGTTTGTCTAAAATTATTATCTTGGGGGGTGTCTGTGAGAGAGAGAGAAAGAAAAAGAGAGAGAGGGAGGGAGAGAAATAGGAACAGAGAGAAGGAAAGGAAGTGAATTTCTTCCTGTTTCTCCTTCGTCTTCTTCAAGACTTGTCGCTAACAGTGCATGAAGGGGCTCTATCAAGTGACCTAAAGAACATAGTAGAAACAATTATCATTGCCTTCAGCTGCTAGTTCTGTCTTTGCAATTCCTTCCCAGCCTACCCTACTAAATCAGTGAGCTTAGGCAGCCTGGTTTATGCCTCAGGATCCCTCCCTTGTCTTCAGCTGGCTGGACAGAGGTAGAGGCTTGACACCTCCCCACCACCCCCAACTCCAGGGCAACTGAGACCTGGCTGGGTCTGAGCCAATAGGGTTTTCCTGACTTTTTTTTGTTGTTGTTGTTTTCTCACTCTCTTCTTTTCCTCTCTCCCCAATTAAGACACACATAAACTGGAAATTAAAATGTCATTGAGAGTTGAGGTCGTCACTGGAACCGCTGCAAACCAGAACAAGGTAAGTTCAGTAAGTGGAAACCATAATTTCACCTTGTAGGAGACATTAGTCAGCAGAGAGTATAATGGTGCAGACCAGCAGAAAGAAGAGATAACAAACAATGTAACCTGGAGAAGATGCATAGAAGTTCTGGGGCAGTTTTCTAGTCTGGTAAGGTCTGGCTGTGCCCGATTCCCAGTGACATATGCTCCCATAGGTTCTCCTCCATCTTTGAAATAGCCTCCTCCTCTGCCTTGGGTTTGAGCTTACGTCATTTTCTGTTCCTGGCAACCAAGTGAGCCCTGATGAAAATGGCAGTAGGGTTACACCCTCCCTTCGTGAAACACACAATCCAAGGCAGAGCCAGTGGCTGAAGGGCACATCTAAGGTATCCTCTCAGAACAGGTACATCAATGAATCGTAGGCTTCTTTCACAGCCACCAATAGTCCTGTACACCTCTGACTATTTATTAAACGTTATTGTAATTTCCTTGGGGTTACAGAAAAAAATCTATTTGGAAAATATCTCAGCTGCTTATATGAAAATGGTAGAAAACAATAAAATATTAACATTTTATACTTTATTACATATTCATAATATTATACTAAATCAGATTAAAATCAATGGCCATCAAATGTTAACATGGAATAAACATTATGACCCAAAGAAAGAAAGGTAATCTCAAGCAACGAAGTTAAACCTGGGATCTCATTTGACATGGTTTTTAAGACTATTTTCTTGTTATATTCAGCAGGCTTGAGAGAGACTTGGCTATTTTTGAGGGCATTTCTTTCTGATAATTTGTATTATAATATTACTTGTATGTATATTTTTATCTTTTTTCCCCCCATGTTTACTCAGAAAAGAAGTGCTTAGCTAATCCTCTGGGACATCTAACTTAGGTTTTAATTTACATACGTGGAAAAAATAATATGAATTTGTTTGGAGACGTAAAACATTTTAGTGATAATAACATTATCACAACATGTAAGTAGTGTGGAATCAGCATGGAACTAGGGATCACAAGGCCTTGGTTCTAGTCCCAATTCTATTAACTTGATTATATCACCCTGGACATATCTCTATCTTTTTGTGTCCCCGCCCCCCACCCCAAGTTTAAGGCACAAGAACTACTTTAAGGGCACCTTATTAGCTTTTGAATGTTAAAGAGCTTTATAAATCACATGTCCTGTATTATTATGTTACCTGTGACAATGAATAGACGTGTGCTGTGTCTTTTGGCCAAGTTTGACGTCTCCTTCATGTTAAAGCCTTTAATCACTAGTATACCCCATTGTCCTTTTTACCAACGAGCAAAAATGACTATAGCATCTGTTGAGCAGAAGAAGAAAAGACTACATTCTTGTTATAAGGCAAGACCAACAGGATTTAGGAAAGATCGTATATGAGGTATGAGAAGAAAGGAATTGAAGACTCTGAAACTAGTAGTTGACAGTCATTCCTTCAACAAACACCTCAACTGAATCTTCTATAAAATGCTGCCACAAATTCTACTTGTTAATTTAACACGTGCTTATGGAGAACCAAATTTGTATTCAGTACTCTGCTAACACGTGGGTATAAATCAGAAAATGAACTGCAGTCCCAGCCCTTAAGAACTGTGAGTCTTATTGGAAGAGACAAACAAGCAATTATACCACAGTGAGGGAAAATCATGATGCAGAAAGAAGCAGCATCTAACCCAGGGATGGGGTTCCTGCCGCCTTAAGGCCACATGTGACCTTCTAGTTCCTTAAGTGTGGCCTTTTTGACTGAATCCAAATTTTACAGAACAAATCCTTTTATTTTTATTAATATATTTTTGTTCATCTTTTATATTTTTATTTTATTTTTAAAATGAACATATTTAAAATACCAAAGAATAAAATAAGTTTCAATGAAATAATCCTCCCAGACTGACCAGCATAATTAGAACACTAGTAAGCCATAAGGGCTAAATGGATGTTGTTATGCTCATGATTTAGTTCTAACTTCCCCTGCCTGACTGGCACCACTATTGCGTGAGGCTGGTTGGCGAGAGTTTATGGGTCACAAGTACGCCAGTCTGTTATCAGCTTTTAACAACTGGTGCAGTGTGTTTCTGTTTGAAGTGAAATTTGTGAATAGTTACACAGCTCGACTTTAATTCTGTCTGCTTAACAGCCCATCACGTCAAAGAAGACCAAGAAATGCTGAAGGAAGAAAATAGATTTTTTTTAATGAGGATTGGGAATTGCAATATTATCTTGTTTCTGCTGAAGATAAGATGATTTTCTTGCTTTGTGATACTGCATTATCAACATTAAAGAAATTCAATGTTCATCAGCATTATAACACTCCTAAGGACCACAAATATTTTAAATTAGAGGAAGAGGCACAAAAGGTTGTATTGCAGAAATTAAAAGATGAAAAGCAAAAGTGTAAAGACAATTCTTTCAAGCAGCAATAAGACCTAGAAATAATGCCACTGAAGCAACTTATAAAGTAGCTTATATACTACTGACTTAGAGTAGGTTTTATACTTCCTTCGAGTCATAACAGAAGATTTTCTTTGCTGTGAAGAGTTACTTACTTTGGGAAGTCTTGTGAACAGAACACAGGGAATAGATATCTTCAACAACTTTCAAGATGTATATTATGAAGTTGGACTGAATTTGGTAAATTTAGTGAGTGTATGTACAGACAGTGCCCTTCCATGACTGGAAAACATGAAGGGTTTATTGCACACTTTAAAAAAGTATTAACAGATCCAGATGCTCTCATTTCTTTTCATTGTATCTTGCATGAGAAAAATCTCTGTGCTAAAGTTACTGTTTTAAGTGACACTTTCCAACAAGTTATAAGTATTGTTAACTATATTCATGCAAATGCAACACAGCATCATTAGTTTTGTAACATGCTAAAGTTGAAGGATGAGGTATTCAGTGTGGATTTGACATATCATTTTAAAGTGCCTTGGCTATTACAGAGACAGATATTAGCCAAAATTTTATCTCTGTGGGAACAGATAGTTAAATTTTATGAAGAACAGAATCAGCAATGTGAATTGTTGAAAGAAGACCCCTATAGGAGTGCAGCGTTTCTGTGTGATATCATGTCAAATCAAAACAACTTGAATATATCTTTCACAGACATTTTCCTTTTTCTTAGTTTGAATCTGAGAGTTAGGAATTAGAAGTGCTTGACCCCGTTAACTCTACAACAAAAGTCCAAAAATCCAGAAAATTCCAGTGGTACAGCATCTGATACTTGCTTACCTTCCCCAAAAGCAGGTTGCTGTGACAACTTTATAAAGTGTGTTGATAGAGCAAGTGTGTTGATTAGTGAGCTCTCTTGGCTTAGGCTGATTACCACTGGCTCCAGGCACTAGCATTTGTTTATTGAGTTGTTGTCTTGCATGGGCTGTTCCTCTCTCAGGGCACATCAACTTCCAGGTAAAATTAAAGAATTAAGGAAATCATCCTCAAATCACATAGTAGTCACATGAGGCATTCTTTTGCCTATTAGACTTTAACAGAAGTTTGGCCATCATGGAGGGATTTCTATTGCAGCAAAACAAACAAAACTTGAATATTACTAATCCCTACTATTAATATTAACAGTCCTTTTGCCATGTTGCTTGCAATGGTTGCCTTAGTCACATCTTCTCACTCTCTTCATCCTTTCTCAGATTCTATCTCTATTTTTTAATTCCCATATTTGCCATTTCCTATGCAAAGTAATTTAGCTTTTAGTTCCTACTCCCAAATTCTACTGAGCATTTTCACAGACAAGGGCGTGGCTGAAACTTTGAAAATGCCTTTGCAAGTCACCTCTTCTAACTCAGTTCTAAGCAAAAGTTTCCTCCTCAGTCTCTATTCAGTAGAGGTTTTTATTTCTCCAGTTACATATTCATTTAAATGTTTTGCAAACAATAGAGGAAAACAGTCCAATAAATTTGTTCTAAGTGTCTTTTATACTCCAGTTGTGAACTTTTTTAGAAAATGTGTTTTAGACTGAGAAAAGGACTTTAAAAAAATATTTGGAGAAGGATTAAAATTAAGTGGAAAATTAAAGAGCCATCCTGTGTATGTACTAAAAGTCACTCTGGGACATGTTTTAGGAGTCCATTAATATATGCAGCAAGTGGTTGAATGCATCAAGTTTTAATTTCAAGGCAAATGTTAATGGAGCACCAAAATATGCCCTGTTGGGTCCTAATGCTGAATTTTATTTAGCATGATGATACCTTCAACGACACCTATTAATAAATCAGGTTAGAAGCCCCAGCTGACTGTTATTGAAGTTTGCAAAACATTACAATTTGTTGATTACATGTCAAATTCCATTGTCAAAATCTATTTTTTCATGTGCAATAATAAAAATCGGCTCAAGTTTGAAATAATCAAATAGCACTGGTCACACAATGCCTCACTAATAAATTCTAAATAACCAAATTGAGCACAAAAACAATAAAGGGAACTCTCTATCAATTTTGCAGAAATTACTTTAAAATATTTAACTCTGTCTTACTTAAATGGGCAAAAAATATACAAGATGAAAAGCAATCACATAAATCAACCACGAGAAAAATAATTTTAAAAGATATTGTCTGACTGGCTTCATGAAAACTCTACGTACCTGGTTTTTTAGTTGATTTTTGTAAGTAATTCAATAGTTACTTTGCATTGTTATTAACAGAATAAAATGTAAATATAAAGTATAAATGTAAAATAAGAAAATATCTAAGGCTTTTTACATTTTAGCCTGCATCCATAATATTGTAGCAGCACATAGTAGGCACTCTGGAAATATTTGTTAAATGAGTAAATGATTAGATAAATCAATATGGAGATCAAATGTCTTATTAGTGAATAAGTACCCATGGAATCATTTTTTTCCTTATCAGCAGACATTTATTTTGCACTCCCTGTATGCAAGCACTGTGTCCAGTTGGGAACAGTTGGAATCTGGCCCCTCTCCTTGAGGAACTTAGAATCTCATTGGTAAGATATACGAAGATTTGTTATTTTCAGAATTTCTATAAGTGAGTATAGCCAATAATTTGTAAAAAGTAATACCCAAAAGAACACGAATAATGACTATCTTCTGGATATGTTCACTTTAGTCAATCTGTGGAAATAATTATTGTAGATATCTAGCTTTCTATAGATAGCAAGTTCCAGGTGTGTGTCAATGACTAGGTGAGTTTTGTACCTATGAAGAGACACATTTAGGATGGTTCAAACCACATTGCCATTGGTCTGCTCAAACCTTGAACGTTAGCATTCTGCAGGACCTATCCTTGGAGATCTCTCCTCCTTATGAGAGACAGTGATGCCATGGTTTCCGCCAGCTTGGATCCACCTTGGAATCGTAGGGCAGGTACCAAGTCTGATGCTTCATTATATTCCCGGGGCCTAGTTCTGTGCCTCACTGATGACACAGTAATAATATAGTCCAAATAGTAGTCATGGGCAATCAATTCCTCTTTGTTGAATAGATAAATCTTAAAATTAATCCTAAACTTACTGTTTGCCTTACACCCCACATCTAGTCATTCACCAAGGCCTATAGACACTTTGTCTTAGAAAATTCAACTTTTCCTCACTACCATCATTAGGGCTGATGTAATAGTTCAGGATTTTGTCCTCTCTCCCTGGATTATTATACTGGTCTTCACCATGTACTTTTCTCCAAGCTCATAATGTTGATGAAATTCAAAATAATTTTATTAAAAATAGATTCCCAATTGGTTCCCCTTATTTCAAGGCTTCTACTCCTCTAATCCCATCTCTACTTTTCTACCCAAGTGGTCTAAGACTCAAATTGGATTGTGTTTGTTTTTTTGCTTAAAATTGTCAGTTATTCTCCATTGTCTACAAATTATACTGAGAGTAAAATTCCTCAGGATGCCACATGAGTCTTTGCCTTGATGCTTAGTGCTCATTATACTTCCACCCCCACCCACCTCCACACCATGTATGTTTTCCTGGGGCCCCCTTCTTCCAGGTAGTGTGGATAATTATTTCCTTATGCTCCCACTCTTTCGAGTACACACACCTGTGATGGGATCTAGAAGACTCCATTGCACTTTGTTATTTATAACCTGTTTCCATGGCTATGCTTAAAGCCCCTTGAGGGCTGGGATCAAGCCTAACATAATATCTACAGGCTGGCAGTGTGTCCTGTGCAAAAATTAAATTTCAAAACTGTTAGAGATGGCACCTTGGTTCTACTAGCCTGGCAGTTTAGCACTCATATCATATCTTGCATATATTACATATATTGGCAGTAATAGAAAACACTCAAGGAAATACTTGGAAAATGATCTAATGCTAATTACTTTTGTTTTTCTCTTATTCTGTTGCTTCCTCTCCCATATTTTACTGCCATCCCTCACTTAAAGAAGAGCCATACCATGGGAAAAATGAGAATAACATTCAGATGATAGAGTTTTTCCAGCCTAATTATATTGATGGAGTGTGGTAGGCTAGCTATTTTAAACTTACAGTAATTGGAAGGTCACTTGTAGATTTATGTTATTCATGTTATCTCTAAGTGTGAATTATCTTTAGTCATTTGTTTATGTCTTTATTCGACTTTTAAAATTTAGTCATTTAATGAAATTGCCTTGGGACAAAATATAAGAATCCAAACATGGACTAATCAAATATAGTCAAGGCAAAAATAGCATAGGAATAAAATATTGTGCTTCATAACAACTTCTGTTAGTGAAAATGATATTTAATAGGAAAAGAGAGAATTCCTAATATTCAGAGTTAGGATAAAATTGGTCAGAAGTAAGTAGAACTTACTGTGTGTACCATATAATACCTTTCAGCAGACAGTTGATGTGAATTTCTCAGTGTATTTTTCCAAATCAAGATTCTGAATGGGATGAACAAGAGTATTCTATTTTGAGGCTGTTGATTCTTTACTAATTCACCTATATTTAATAAAAATTCCCCAGAAGAAGGAAAGTTGGCCATTACCACTCTCAGTTCTATTCCATTATTACATTATTATGTCATTCTCATTATTGGCAGAATCCTCAATCATTTATTTATTCAAAAGATATTTATTTTGAATAGCCACTAGGTGCCAAATACTGAGTAGGTATCCCTCCCCCACCATAAAAAAAATAGAAAAAGAAAGAAAAGAAAAGCACAGAAAAAATGGATAGAACATTTTTGTTGCTTTTAAGAATCCCACAGTCTAGTTGGTAATGATCTTTAGTCTTCCTTCTGTAGTTAGAATCTGCTTGGCGCCTTGCCTCTGTATTGCTATCACATTCACAGCTAGAGAAAATAACTGCTCTTCTCAAAATCTTGACTAGTTCTGCCTTTAGCCAGAGAAGATTTTAAAAGACCTACCAATTTTTCAAGGATAACATATGCAATGGAGATAGTTGCTGGTTCTGTTCAAATCTTACACCTCACTGGTTCTAGGAACTAGGTCCTCGCTTTATTTCACATACAAAAATTCCTGCTTGCATCCCTGTGTTCACTAATTCCCACTTCACCCAGGGCTGTGTTTCTGACTTGCTCCTCTGTGGTTCCTCCAGGCATTGAGGCATCACCTAGTTCTGGTCCTGACTGCAGGACCCCCAGATCTCCTTGCCAGCCCCCTGGGACTGTTTGCCTCTATTGACTGCCTGCTCTTGTTTTTCCTGGCATAGCCAGGTCACCTTCCTAATGAACTTTGCTCGCCCTCCCTGTCTGTGTCTTGGAACTTTCCAGATCAGCACCCTGTCCTGAGTCTCTCTGGTGTGACGATATGCAGGGCCCAGACTGTCTTTCCTTCAAGAGAACACACATCATCCTAACAAGCCACTCCAGGAAAAGCACAAATCAGGCTGGTTGCTGCTGCTATTAAGATTGTACACCAAGTGTTATGGAGAGATGACTGGTCCCCTCATCCTGGCGGGTATTTGAAGTATCGAATTTAGTTCTTTGTGTCCCAGCAATCTCTACCTGCCCTGAATCCCACTGTTCTGATCCCGGTATCTTGTTGCCACTGTATGTGTGTGGAAGGACGAAGGGGAGAGAGAAAAATGGATGACAGACAGAAAGAAACCATCTGACAAGGCTGAAGACCACTTGCTTCTCCAAAGCAGCTTGAATCTCCCTGCCTGGGTTGCCAAGTGAAGGATGTGATTAATGAAGAGATGTCAGAGAGACAATTCTTCTAGCCAGGGAGAGTGGGGAAGGATTTTTTTATTTTTAAGACGTATTAGAGTTTGAATAGAAGGAAAGCAAGAAAAAGGAGCTTGTTGTGGTAGAGAATGCCGAGAAGTGGTTGTGCCACTGCCGATTGCCAACCAAAGGAGTAGCCCACCCCACCTGCATCTTTCAGCACCTACCCCTTCCAGCTCTTCCAGTGGAGCTGCAAGCTACCTCCCCTGTTATAAATAGCAGCACAGATGTTGACAGAAAAATGCTCCCTTAATTACCATACAAACTGCTTTACTTGAGTGAACCGTTTAAAGCAGCCTCCAAAGGAAGTTCACTCAAGCAATTCCGCAGATTACAGCTAATGAACAATATTTCCTCGCACCTATTTAGTGCTCATTAAAATGTAAAAGCCTTTCATTTTAAACAGACGCACAATAAATAATTCCTCTCTCCCTCTCTGTTTCTGAGCAGCTTGGATAAAAGCAGTGAGCAGAGGGAGCTGGAGGAGCAGGGCTGGGCTGGGGGTGGGGCATGAAGGGAGACAGCTAGGCTGAGAAGGGGGGATGGGGAAGGGGAGGCCCAGTAAACAGCTGGGGGCTCATTAATATCCCAAGAAGCCGCTGCTTGTCTGGTAGGAGAGATCTTCGTGTTTGGAGTCCAACAGACAGATCCCGGAACCAGACGTA
Organism: Propithecus coquereli; assembly: GCF_000956105.1. Classification (NCBI taxonomy): domain Eukaryota; kingdom Metazoa; phylum Chordata; class Mammalia; order Primates; family Indriidae; genus Propithecus; species Propithecus coquereli. The sequence goes on from NW_012155729.1 coordinate 6,057,631, forward strand.
TCCTACCCACTCATCCAGCACGGGCAGCCAGCCATGAATGAGGACTGTGAACAAAAGCTACCCTGGGCAACATTGGAGAGAAGAGAGGGCTGACTCAGGATAGAGCCGGGGTGGATAGAGCCCTTCCAAAGTAATAAATTACTAGTGCTCTATTTCTTTAGACTGTCCTGTGTTTATTTATTTATTTATTTTTGTCCTTACTTATTTTTAGGACTGAGGTTAGAAGATGAGTATCAGGTAAACCTTGAGGAGTTACTTGTTGCAAGTGGGAACAGAGGGAATCTAGAAAACGTTTTCTTGTTCCTGCAGGGCCTTATAAACCCACCTAGAGTACTTTGATCAGGTAACAGATGTGGCACAAAAGATGGAGGGATCCTTTGTGTGTTGAGTGAGTTGGAGGTGGGGGATGATGGCAACTGAGGTAGAGTTTTAGAGGGCTGTGTGTGTTCCTTTTGAGATAAACAGCAAAGGAAAGTGGACCAGGGACTTGGCAAAATATATGCCTTGAAGGGACTGAAGAAAACTCTGCTTTATACTGAAAAATCTTTTCCTCTTTAGCAGAGGTATTAATCCCAGAGATTGGTGGGACCAAAGCAATGAAATATGTGAGTGGTAATGCATATACAGTGAGGGGGAGAAGCCCAGGAGGATCCCATCGCACCAAATCGGCAGTGACAAATGAAATGGACAGGACTTGTGTTTAACGAACTGTCTCAAACTTCAGTCAACTTGCAGGCCTTGTGTACAACATTAAGTTGCCTTAATGGTCAAGGACTGACTAAGAAATTTCTTTCTTTGCTTTTCTTTTTTCAAACAATGGACAAGGGATCTTGCTATTATTGAGGAACATTGTCTTTCTAGCCAAAATAGACAGTACTCCCTTCGGCCTTATTGGTTCAACTTGGAAATGCAGTGAAATTGTCATTTCAAGTAGAAAAGATGGCTGAAAACCACCATCTTTTGTCGTAGACGGCATGCATTTATTACTTGAGTATTGAGTGCCGGATATTGTGCCACATGTGGATACATAAATGAAGAAATGTTCCTTTAAGGAGCCCATAGACATGTAAAAAGTCATTATGCTCCGGTACAATACATGCCGTTATGGTAACCTGGAATAACAGTGCTGTAGAAGCTGAGACAGGTGTGAGGTCTACGATCTTACAGAAAACGTCACATTCTATGCTGTAACTGGAAACATTGTTAACAGCCTGTTCCAGAGCTCAGGAAATACTTGTTGATTCTTTCTATGGTTTCATTCACAGAAGCTAAATGTCTTTTAGGGAGTGGCAGGCAGGCATCCAGGAGGGGGATGCCAGCGTGCACTCGGAACTTGTTTCCCAGGAACATGAGGAAGGCATGGTGAAGAAGAATTAAGTCTGTACTTGGCTTTTAACTAAGGTCATTTGAAAATGGTCTTCAACACCCATCTCATTTGCTTTTTTATGCCTGCCAATTTAGTGTTGTATTCAAAGTGATTAATTAGTTTGTAGTGAAGGTTTATTAGGTAATCTTTCTGTCAATCAAAAAATCACTAGGGTTTCAGGGCAGAATAAAGAGTACTCAGCAATTTTATAAGGATGGGGAATTTACGTCATTATTGTATTCAAAATAGGTGCAATCTTAAAATTTTAAAGTATAGAAAGGAATTAATGTGGATATTATTGAAGTTGACAAGAGTTATTTGGCCCTCATGAATATTTATGGTTTATTTTCTGTTAGGAAAAAATTACTTCCCAAGTGTGAATCAACCCTTTGTATTTTTTCTGTTTTGCTGATTTAAACAGAGTGTGTTCACTTTTCCTCTCATTCAGACCCATAAAAATGTGGGAAACATATCATAACAGAGAAAAATACTTGCTTAAAGCTATGTAATACCCTAAACCAAGGTAGGTGAAGGGGATAACAATAATTCTAGGAATCAAGGCTATTTCCCCAGTTAAGAGTACCTTTACATTACGCTACTCTAGAAACAAACTCAGACCTTGAAGCTGCATTTCTTAAATGACAGGCTGTTACTTGATACATGTTTTTTTCTCGCATGCGTGTGTGTGTGTATCATATATATATGAAATTTAAATTTACTCCCACTAAAATAAAAGTTTTTTTTTGATTTTTTTTTTATTTCAGCATATTATGGGGGTACAGATGTTTAGGTTACGTATGTTG
>NW_012155729.1:6064294-6064841 GCF_000956105.1 Propithecus coquereli
GAGATAGGAACACTCATACACTGCTGGTGGTATTGCAAACCAGTGCTACCTCTGTGGAAAGTAATATGGAGATACCTCAAAGAGCTACAAGTAGACCTACCATTTGATCCAGCAATCCCATTACTGGGCATCTACCCAAAAGAACAAAGACATCTGCACTCGAATGTTTATGGCAGCACAATTCACAGTTGCAAAGATGTGGAAACAACCCAAGTGCCCATCAATACATGAGTAGATTAAGAAAATGTGGTATATGTATACCATGGAGTTCTACTCAGCCACAAAAAACAATGGTGATCTAGCACCTCTTGTATTATCCTGGATAGAGCTGGAGCCTATTCTACGAAGTGCAGTATCACAACAATGGAAAAACAAGCACCACATGTACTCATCATGAAATTGGTACCAATCAATTAACACTTACGTACACATATGGTAGTAACATTCATCAAGTGTTGGGCAGGTGAGAGGGGGGAGGAGAGGATGGGTATATTCACACCTAATGGGTGCAGTGTGCTCTGTCTCGAGGATGGGCGTGCTTGTAGCT
>NW_012155729.1:6064891-6067848 GCF_000956105.1 Propithecus coquereli
GTTGCTTCCTTTGAAATCCTTGAAAGTTTATGTCATTTAAATAATTTTAGAAAAATCTGTGGTAACTATCACTATTTAATAAGAATAATTAGGCAAGTGTAATATGCCCTACAGGTAGTGAACAAAAGGTGAAAACTATTTCTTGGGGCTTTTTTATTTGCATCGCTAGCTGTTTTCATCTATCTACCTCTGCCTACCAATTATAAAATTAATAGATTTCTTTCTCTTAACATAAATAGCAATATAGGAAAAAAAAAGTCTAACACATAGTAAGAGCTCAATAAATCCTAAATGTTATTATTGTTTAACTAGTTTTTACTGACAAAAAGTATCCTTACCCTAAAGGAATTTTTAAAATTAAATTATAAGCTACAGTGATATATTTCTGATAGCAGTGAGAATATGAAAATATTTTAATGCTACTGTGGCTTTTTAGGGTCATTTGTTCCTTTAACTTAAAATATTGTTTTGTGTCTTTGAGTTTGTACACATTTTTGTGGATCTTATGGAATAGATTACTTGAAATATTGCACAAAATACTTCCCCAAAAGAAAGGGCTCTTAGGCCCACCATAGGAACAGAAAAAAAAATTGGTAAATGAGAGTCAAAAACACTAAACACTCTACACAGCAATCCTGATTCTGACGGGTTTTTTTCCCCAGACCTATAAAGTGAATATGATTAGAAAAGGAAAAATATAATGGTGTTTATATGTACACATTTGTGTAACTGATGCAAATCAATAATCCCATAGCCAGAAATTTGTTTTTAAATATTTCAGGTAAGGACCAACAAACGGTGAATGGCATCATAACAGAAACTCTGGGATCTAGCCTCAATTACCTTTAAATTCCCCCAAATGCCTACATTTTAAAAAGAAAATATATTTCATTGATTTACAAAGGGCCATATAAATATAGATATGGTTTGGCCGGGGAATTGTAAATTTAGTCTCAGGTGGGCTTCACATTCAGCCTGAAATGAATCTGCAGAGAGAGTGAGAGTCTGTCTGAGTGTTACAAATTCAGTGGCTCTAGGGGAAATTTGTTAGAGATCATTCTGAAAGTCAGCGCTGCCTGAAAAATAAAAGAGAGAGAGAGAGAGTGAGGAAAAAAAAAAAAAAACCCTGCCCCACACTGTGTTGAAATGATTTTTCCCTTCAAACAACAGCATTTTAATTTAATATTTCTTATATTTGCTCTTCCTTGTGGATTTTCAGAAAAGCAGTTTGGAGCCATTTAGAGTTATGATTTTATGTGTGTGACATGAAATGGTAATACAGGCTGTCTTAGTGTATTGAATGAAGAAAGAGAAACAAAAATTGAGCAGGCTATCTTACTTGTCTCATTTTCCAGGCCCCATCACAAAAAAGTAAATGAGTTGTTTCGCTGAGATCCTTCAGAAAGATGTAATAACAGCGTCTGGTCCATAGGCACGCGGGGAAGAGGCTACTCCGCACCCCCTGCGCTAGATGGATGATACTGATGGTGAGTGAACACGCACATCCTGCCTGAATATGAACAACAGATTTGTCAGTGTGTGACAGGCTGACAGCCCAGCTCCCAGCTGCTTGTCCACTGTTGTTATATCAGTACCTTGTCTAAGTATTCAGCAAAGAGGCAATCTGCTTCCTCCATTCGTGGGAGGCAGGTTGCCAGTTAAAAAACAAGTATTGGCTTCAGGCTGCGGTGCCAGAACGCATTGAAAAGATGCAATTTAAACCCTTGTGTGCTCCTCAGGCAACATATCACAGGCTTTAGAAGTCCAGTCCTCCAGATTAGGTTTGTAAAACAAAGAAGACAACTCAAAATGAGATCTGTGCTGGCAAAACATCGTAATTTAGCTTTCATAAGTGTGTCAGTGGAACTTGGTTATGAAAGAAAAAACATGCGTGACTTTGGCACTGTGAGGGTGGCTGAAGCAAAAGTTTGCTCAGTGTTTCTACTGGTACAGTGTTATTTTGGGGGCAGTTAAAACAAAGTGTCGGTGAAAATGTACCATGGCTCAGAAGCTTTCAATGTTATTGGTGAGGATTAAAAGTTCTCGTATTTGCTAGTTGGACCATGTTGCTATGGTTGACAACCACTGATAAATTATTTTACCATGTAAAAATTGTAGGAATATATTTATCAGACTTTATTCCCATTATGATAAAGACCATTAAGTATGCAAACATTATTACCACATCTATTTCTAAAATCTGTAGAAATGGATTATAAAAATTAGAGATAATTAAAGTAACTAAAGAGTTGTACATGCCATTTAAAAATGTTTAAGAGAATGAATTCAGTACATTATGTTAAAGGGAAAAAAGTGGAAGAATTGATGAATTTCAGAGGAAATTGCCAATTTGTTCTGGATACACTGGGTGTATTCTTTAAAAGTTAGAGCATCGCTTCCTACTTTGAGCAGCCCGATTCAAAACAGGCATGTGGCAGTCTCTGATAGGTTGCCTTAAAGAAGTGAAAACTCAAAAGGATTTATACTATGGTCTTTAATGGCTCCTTCAAAGCAGTTATGGCCTGTCAAACCATTAATAAGCAGTATTTAAGAGTCCCTAAGTACATTTGCACAACAGTCCCCAAGGACTCAGGGGAAGCCATTATAGTTTGTTGGATCAATAATTATCATTTCATTCAAGTCCACTGCAAAATGAAGAACTGGCTATGGGGTCTTCTAGTATCCTGTGCCCTGGGTCACAATGTGGTGGGATGGTCTTGGCAAGATTGCAATGACTTTGTCCTTTAGCATCGTTGGAGACCCACGCCCCACATACCATCTATACCACAGTCCTTATTTTGTCACGTGTAGAACTCAGGAGATGCCTGCATCCTTGTAAGTTTGAGGCACCTTATAAAACACAGTCTTTACTTGACAAGAAAACTTATTTATTTATTTAAAAACTTGAAAAAGTAAGAAAAATGAAATACATTTATTTATTTATTTATTTTTGTCCT
>NW_012155729.1:6078668-6081823 GCF_000956105.1 Propithecus coquereli
TTATAGAGTATCAGTTCTTTTATTGTAGATTACAATTTTTAAATGCCTTATCCTGCCTGTTTCTCCACAGCTCACTCCCGCTCTTGATATTTGTTCTGCAGTGGTTCCTGGGGAAGATCATGCGCTTCCCTGATAATTGGGCTGCAGCTTCTTCTGTAATTCTCTGTTGATTTGATCCCATTCACTTTCAACATTATAGGTAGTCCTCAAAGGTCTCCTCCAGTGAGGGTCTCCTTTCCTGTTTTCTTGCACCGATATGATTTTCATTCTTCTTTTGTAAAGATCCCTTTGCATTCATTTTAATTGAGCCAGAGGCCAGAGACCTCATCTGTCCTGCTCACCATTGGATGCCCAGTGCTTGGCCCTGTTTTTGACCTTGATAAACACTCAATAAGCATGTGTGGGATTATAAATGGAGTGCTGAACTGTGCTTTATAATTCTAGAACTCCTTATAACGACAGAGGGAGGGCATAAAATGGTATGAAATATTTAAAAATATTTACTCAAAAATATCTGGAAAGACTCTTTGCATCTATATTCCCATTTGGATGTCCCCTTATTTCAACATGTCTGAAATTATCTTCTTCTCAGACTGACCTTGCCCTAAATGGGTATTACTGTCCAACCAGAGGCCCAATTTAGAAAACTCAGTCTTCTTAGATTTCCCCCTCTCTCTCCCTGCTCACATTTTGTGTCATCAAGGCCTGCCCATGTGTGCTCCTAAATACTGCGTGATTTGATTCCCTATTTGCTGTAGTTTGGACATGGTGTGCTTGTCCCCAGTAAAACTCATGCTGAAATTCGATCCCCAGTGTGGCCGTGTTGGAAGGTGGGGCCTAATGGGAGGTGTTTGTGTTATGCGGGTTCCTCCCTCATGAATGCCTTGGTGCTGTTCTTACAGTAGTGAGTGGCTCTCCCTCTAGGGAGACTGGATTAGTTCTCACAGAAATGGATTACTTCCTGCTAGAGTGGGTTGATACAAAGTTAGGACACCCCTTGGACTTCCCTCTCTTCACACGTGCCCACTTCCCCTTCAATCCCCTCTGCCGTGTTATGACGCAGCACAAATGCCCCCTCCAGAAGCCAGGGCCATGCCCTTGAATATATCAGCCTGCAGAACCATCAGCTAAATAAACCTCTTTTCTTTATAAATTACCTAGTCTTGGGTATTTTTTTATAGCATCACAAAATGGACTATTTTTGTGATACTATTCTCGATCTAACATTAACTCCAACTTAGTTCAGACATGCACCATTTTTAGACTAATAATAGCTCCATGAAAAGAGGGACATTGTTTTATCCAATCCTGTTATCTCCAACATCTAAACTGGAGACTGATAGTCAGTAGGTACTCTGTGTACTTACTGAATAAATGGTCTTCAAATTGTATTCATTCTCTCTCTCACTCAGTTGGTCCCCCAGACCGCTGCCAGGTTTATTCTAAAACAAGAGTGTGATGAGGTATGATGGTCTTGCAGTTAGGACTATCTAGGTGTGAATCACAGCTCTACTACTTCAAGTGACCTTTGGCAGTTTATTTAAATGTTTTATGCCTCTTCAATGGTAGGATGTCATGAAAAATAAAAACGAAAAGTAAATTTCTATGCCTCAATTTTCTTATCTGTAAAATAGGGATAATGACAGTACTAACCTCACATTATTGTTATGGGGAGTTTTGATGGGGTGAATGACATTATAACACACGGAACCTATAGGATAATGGCTGGAATGCAGTACATGCTTTGTAAGTATTAGTCATTCTCACAGTCATGATCAGTCTGTCCTCTCTCTACTTGTAAAACATCATTGACTCCTACCCCTCTATCATTATAGATCAGAGGATACAATCCAATCTTCTTAGGATGGAAGACAGGGCTCTTCTCTGTCTGGTCCCAGTTTACCACCACCATCATCTATCTCATGCAACTACTCCCCCAAACCCTGAATTCCCCTTCTACCAATTTGTCCTTCTTCAAAGTACACCATGTTCTCACAGCTCTGTGCTATTTATTGTCTCAGTGATTACCTGCTTCTTGAATGCTCTTTACCCTCTTCTCTATTTGCCAAATTCCTATGCATTCAAGGTCCAGCTAAAATGGTATCTCCCATGAAGATAGAGTGGGTTGTTCCCTCCTCTGTACTTCTATAAGGCTTTGTACAGACCTATCTTACAGTTTGGATCAAACTTTCTTACAATTATTTGTTACGTGCTTAAAAAAATAATTACATTCTTCCTTTCTTATTTGAGAATGTTTAAGGCAAGGAATGTAACTTAGTTAGTTTATATTTCTGCCTTTTCTTCTCAGCTTCTTGTATTGTGGCTGGCACATGGTGGTGGTCAAAAATATTTATTGAATAGATGAATAAATGTCTCTTTGGCCTCAAATAAAATAACAGATACTATCACGAAGGTGACAAAAACCGATGCATGTGACATTTTGAATTGTTTGCTGGCCACGATACTGTCTCTGCTAGAGACAAAATAAAATCATTATTTTTTGCTTACATCACATTTTCTTTTGAGGTGTCATCTTCATTTAGGATTATTCCATTTGCTATAATCCCAACGTTATGAAGCCCCAGCCACGTGTTAGGAATTAACCCTGCAATATACACATTAAAAATACAGTTGGACTTGTCACATAGTATTTATAATGTAAGTATTTCCATTTCCAGGAGGGTTTTAACAAACCTAAAAGTTTATTTTAAAGTAATACCTCACTCTTTCCTGCTTATGTTTTCATGATTCCATGGTTAAGAAGAAATAAATATCCTCTGAAATTAAGAGAAGTGGATAAACTATAAAGTGTTCTATGAATACAAAATAGAAATGATGTGAAAAGGAAGAGAAATGTTTTAATTTTATAGCTTTAGCCAGGATTTTAGGGAAAGATTATGAGTATTATTCCTCAATGTTACTTTGGTACCCATGCTTGTATTTTACTTTAACCCAGAAAACATTAGAAGACTTGACTCTTTTTAACATCAAGCTTTTAAGAAGATATTTTGTAAGCCAATATGAATCCTGTTTAAGTATATTTAAGATCTCTCATTTAGAGTTAAGTGAAAGAAGAAAAGCCGAATTGTCTTTGCAGATGTTGAGAAGAAATTCATTGCAGGCAATCATCATTTAATATCCAGTGCTGACTTTTT
>NW_012155729.1:6083153-6084943 GCF_000956105.1 Propithecus coquereli
TTATTTTTTTCCCTTGGTAATTATTATTAGAACTTCAAAATTTTGGCTACAGGGTGATTAAAAATTGAAAGCAAGAAACGGAATCTAAAATACTATGGTTATATAAATGTTTTTACTTTTAGAACCAACTAGTGTTGATGGAGCTATTTTGAAGAAATGGAGTCATGTAATCCTACATCAGTTAAACTTTGTTACTGCAAATCTTTCAGTGTAGAAGATTCTGTTTTAATCTTTCTGACTCCATCTCTTCTTTCTCTATTTTCATATCCCACGATGTCTTCTTTTATAGATTCTTTTTCATTCTCCTAGACAACTTAATCAAGTAATTCTTTTCCTATAGGATTCAAAAGGGTTTTATTCACATTGGGTTTAAAAGTAGAATGCTTGCTGAGCTCTGGCACATATAAAATGTCTTTATTTTGCTCTTACTTTTCTCTCATAGTTTTACTGGATAGAAGAACTCTAGGTTTCAAATATTTTCTCTAATAACTTTGAAAACACTGCTTCAATGTTTTCTAGGACCCATTAGTTGTTATGAAAAGTCTGATGCCCATTTGATTTATGTTCCTTTGTAGATAATATGTTCCACATGTACATCTCCCTTACCCCTTCAAAAAGATATCAAGAGTTTTCTCTGTATTTGTCCTGCTTGGCATTCAGTGATTCATTTCTATGTGAAGATTTATATTGTTTGGAATGCTTTTTTTTGTTCGCCCAGGTAAATGTCCCTTCTTTTATTTCTTGGATTTTTCTTCCCTTCCATTGCCTAAATTTCCTCCTCCTGCAACTCTTAGTAAATTGATGTTAAATATGAATCTAGCCTTTCTTATTAATCTTAAGTTTTCTTATGTTTTCCATTTCTTTTTTTTCAGCCCTGATCAATTTATCATTCATCTTCACTACCAGATTTTTAATTTTGACAGTTGTATTTTTATTAATAATTTCCAAGAATTTCTTTGTGATCTTTCATTAATCCTTTTGATGACAAGTTATTCATGTAATAGTTATAGCAGCAATATCTTCTCAAATGTCTCCAGATATTAATTATGTTTTTTAAAAAACTCTCTTCTGTTTCCTGAATTACGTCTGTGCCTGCTGGGGTTACTTGCGCTGTTTGTTTCATTTAACAAATATTCATATAGTTTTTACTATGTGCCAGGCTCTATTCTAACCAGTTATAAATATCAACTCATTTATTCCTCAGAATAGCCCCCTAAGGTAGATCTTATTATTATTTCCATTTTATACACAAGGAAACTGAGACAAAGAAAGGTTATACAACTTACCCAAGGCCATACAGCTAGTAAGGAACTGAGCTGGGATCTGAATCCAGGCAGTCTGTTCCCAGAATCCATGCTCTTTACCAGTATGCTATATTTTATTCCACCTTGGCTTTTCTTTCATGCTATTGTTTTTCCTCCACTATCAGTGGTTCTCGGTTGGTAGTTTCTATTCATTAGTGAAGAGCCATGTTGGTTCATACGGGTAACTGGCAAGGGTCTGCTCACAGCTGTGTACATCATTTTCCCTTGAGAGTTCTGTGGCTGTGGGGAGGCATTGTAGTAGGCTGTTTCCATGTTTGAGGAGGAGGGAGCAGGTAGACAGGGACTGCCCAGGTAAGGGGCTTCACTCTTGGATGGAGGGCTTTAGTACCCTCCACTCTGGCCCCAGGAGGAAACCCTCAATAGGGAGCTGCTTCACTTTCCTTAGGTCACAGCTACTTGTTTTTCTGTTTATGTTGGTGTCTAGGTGGTGGGGAGCAACTAATTTTGTTGTTTGGAATGCAATTT
>NW_012155729.1:6088338-6100832 GCF_000956105.1 Propithecus coquereli
AAACAAGAATATTAAAACAATGGGAACATTAACATAAAAAATCAGCCATTATAGCAAAGAACAGCAAAGGAAATTGGGCAACTATTTTACATTTTTTATGGTTGATGTTAATGTAGTCTACAGTGGGACTATTGCACAAAAAAGCTACAATACAGATTGAGCTGTAAATATTTACCCATTTAGGTTGTAACTAACATTTGAAATGAAAGGATGGGAAATTTTATGACTTAAAATATAGATACCAAAAACAACAATTTTCTTAAATGCTATCTGTCCCATGCTCTAAACAAACAAGACTACTTTTTAGATTTTTGAACAAGCCATGCAATACATTTTTCCACCTCTATTACACTCCTTCCCCTCCACTGGCCATGTCTACCTCCATCCCCCCGTACAGAAGGCTTAATTTTCTTTAAGCCTCAGCAGAAACACCTGATTTACTCACCCCTGTAGGCAGATGTCTTTAATTTTTGAAAATTACAAGCTTTTTTTTAAGACCTTACAAAATAGGGTTTTATTTAAATTTGTATACGTACAAATAACAACTTACCAAAATTTAAACAAAAATATAATTCAAATTCTTTTCCACCAAAATAATGAACATTATGGGAAAAAAGCTACTTTCTCTTCAATTACATTTTCCTATCTTTCTACCACAAGCGGGTGAATTCCTGGTGGGTGGTGGTGGATGGGTGAGGCATGGAGAACAAGGGAGAGGAGAAAAGATACTGATACTCAATACAATTTAATCTTCAGTGTTGTCTCATCTTGAAATGATTTAATTACAGAGATTTTCATAGGAATCAGCATTCTGCAGTTTTAACGTTAAAATGGAAACCTCTGCTCCAAAATCACAAGTAAGGCTTCTGGCTTTTAGTGTGAGGTAAACAATACATTTAATGTTAAGGCAAATGGTAAAATACATGTATGCTCTAGCAGTGCAGACCTGCCATGGTAAAATATATTTTGGAGTATTCATGAATTTTCCAAGCATATGTTGGAATCAGAAACTTGTAAAAACTGCTGCAATGTATAATAGCTATTGGCTTGAATGTCTTAGCTGTGTCTTTTTGGTAGTTTAATACATTACATGTAAGCTTCTCTGAGGTTTTTTTATGGACTGTGGCTTTTTTTTATTATTATTATGTAGGCTTTGATGTCCACCAAAATTCTTATAAATGAACCAGGGCATGATTTCAAATTCTGTATGTACACATATTATTAGCCACATAGACTGCTCCTCAAAATCAGCAAAACACTGCTTACTGAGCAGGCTTACCATGATAGAAAAGCATGAGAACCCATGAAATTATTTTTATAAGAGACTATAAATAAAATCAGATTTGGGCTGTCTGGATATCTTATTCAAGGTAATACAGATTTAAGATTTTTCATACAGTGATTCTTGTTCATGCCCTCTCCCGTCTTTTCCCAATGAGATAACCATTTCCTTCACGGTGATGAGAGAACCATCCCTTTTTATGGAAAAATGGCCTTCCTTCCCCATGGATCAGGATGAAGCCATCACTTCTTGGCTATTCTGGCCTCCACCTTCTTGGCTGCATGCTCCAGGTCGGTGACTGAAGTAATAGTGAGTCTGCTGGTATTTGTGCTCTAAGCCTCTTGGACATTGGTTCCTGAAAGCCAGTCCACCAGGGGCATCTTGAGTTCTAGCTCCTGGCAGGCTTTGGTGATCCTGTTGCCCATGATGGCACGATTGGTGACACCACCAAAAATATTGACAAGGATGGCTTCAACCTGGAGCCCCACATTTCCTGGGTATTGTCTTCTTCATCAATCATACTCAAACTGCTAAACATATAAAGCTTTCTATCTAAACCCTTTGGGTACTTGCCATAAACACTTTTGTACAGAGTTAATAGCATTTCAATTTTCAAAATGCTTTGACATCATGTTATTTCATTGGATCTTCATTATAACTCTCTGGGAAAGCAGGAGCAGAAAAAGGAGGAAACTGAGGCTTCCCAAGGTTGGGGCTGCCCAACACAACCCAGTGCACGCATGAGGCACCGGGACTTTGATGCGGATCTGCTGCTTTTTCTAGTACATTCGGCTGCATCTCCAGACCTTACTCTCATCTTCCCTTATGAGGGTGAATGTCACATGAGGGCAGAAAGAAAACAAAGTTAACTGATTTCTCTTGAAAATCTCCAAGTACTGACAGGTTTTGCACTGATACATAACTCCTAAACACTTCCCACGCAGATTTAAATTTTATCAATCATCGTTTACATTATACGTGTATCCAAAACCTGTCGTGGTGAATCGTTATTCCATAAAAGTGACCCTGGCCTCACTAGACAGGTTGCCAGATGATATGGGACTTGGGAATGTGGTTCATAGCAAAGCGTTTCAGTTCAACAAAATGCAATGAGGACGCAGCTGCCAAGCAGTGTCAGCACGGATGTCCCTAATACCAAGAACACAACCCCATCAACATTTTTGTTACAGGGGGATGCTTCTACTGCAAGAGGAAATTGAGATAACTCCATACCTATCCTAGCAGAGCGTGTTAGCAGAGAGATTTTAAAATACGTTGTGTGCTATTGTCTACCTGGTGGGTGTCAGGATGGTTTCTCATTTTGAAATTTCTTCTTTTCTCCTGCCTTCGTTTGCTACAGAGTTGCATGATACAAAAGTAGCTTTGATCCCTTCTTTACATTAATTCTTTTTTTGCAGATGTAAGCCTTTTTGTACCCAGCTTCGGTTTTATTTTTTATTCCTATTATTAAAGTGGTCTTTTGGCTACCAGCTGCTTCTTTTCAGCATTTATAAGGATTTGGCAATTATTTATTTTTTTGTTTCAGTGTTAGGGAGTCCAAAGTTCAGCTCTAGCAAGGGGTCCATCAGACTGTGTTTTGTGGATGGATTATGCATGAGGCAGCCCCACACCTCGGCTCTGATTTCAGTTTTATGGGCCTCCTCTTGCCTCGGAGCCTGTGGAAAGTCGCATTCCCCGTACCTCCCAGAGCGGGAGTGTGTAGCGGGAGACACTAAGGCTTTAGGCTAAATTGCCAAATCCTATATTTGTACACCAGCAGGCAATAAGTGAAGAAGCTTAAGCATTGCATTCCTACTGTCTGAAGCCTGCAGACCCTGCAATCAAACACGGAGACCATATTCTGAAACAATTGTATCCGGTGACAGTATATTATGGAAAGAGTCAGTATCACTAAGGATGCTTGCCAATAAAACAAAGTGAAAAACAGGATCTCTTCATAATTTCTACTCTGGGAGCCACAATTTTGTAGATGATAGCTGAGCTCTTATTCAGATTTCAGAAACCACTTTGGGTACTTACGGATCATTCGATCACACAGGGCCCAAGGTGGGGGACTCTGGCACAGGCAGCGGGCAACAGCGAGCCTTCGCTAAGCCCATCCCCAGCCTGCCCAGGGACGACCTCTCCGCAGCGACACTGACAACCTCTGAAGATTGAGTTAAGCGTGAAGTCCAAGCAGCAGCCAGGGCTAATGGTTTACCTCTTATTGTGGTGTTAAAGTTGGGATTTATCACCCTGTAGAATGATTTTATAGACACCTTGGAGTCAATCCTTTATTTCTAAATCAGGACAACACAGTCACCAGCAGGTTTAACACCAGGTAAACTTTTGTAAAATGCCAACTGGCCTCCCTAAGGAATTATATTCGCGGGAGGCGCGGGAGCTCCATTTTCTTGTCACCTCTGGCAGATATTTTGTTTACACATTTCTGTGAACTTCCTCTTAGTTAAGAAATTCGGCCAGAAGCAGCAGGTGTGAAATATTTACACTCATTTCCACTGCATTCGCTTAAAGAAAAATATTTTCCCTGAAATGAAATCGTGCAAACAGCCATTCTGACTTTGGACATGAAAGCAACACTTTCATTGGTCTTCTCAAAAATTTGAGGCAATTTTAAGCATTCCTATTTTTTGCGTATAGCCTTTGGGCCTGAAGAATTGTTCGTCATTCTTTCATTTATTCAGTCAGTCAAATATCAGTTAAGGGCCAATTCTCATTGTATATGGTGTAACTAAAAGCAGACATATACTTTTTGTGCTGAGGAGCTTAAAAAATAAATAGAGATAGAAAATAGATACAAAGGAAATGATGAGAGAACAATTAGAAAGTAATGCCCCCCTTAAAGAAAGTAAAAATATTATTTTTACTCTGTTAATCAGCGCTTGGAAAAAAGTATTTTTAGAAAAGTTATAAGGCTAAGTTTGGTGGAAAGAAGTAAGATTAAACCTGATTCCAAATGGATACAGATTACTGGACACTCTTGAACTAGACAAGAGGAGGGCCACAGGAAAAGGCATGGAAATGGGAAAAGCTAGGATGTGCACATATGAAAGAAAGGAGAGTCATTTTATTAAGGATAAACAAGAAGAGGTTCCTGAAAAGTATAAGAAAGTATCATTGGAGAGGTTTGTGTGGTTGGGTACTTTGGTATTCTTCTTCCATGACCAATACTTATGATGCCTATAAGGGATTAGAAACGATTTTATCCCAAGTGTTAAATTTGATCTTTATTTGGGTTTGGGAGAGGCTGCCAAGGACCCTGCATCTGGGTTCATCACGAAAGAATGCCATTATTGATTGATGGTGTCTGGCATGGACAGAAAAGGACAGCATATATGTTCCATCGTATATGTTGGCATTTGATGAGAATCAATATAAGATTTTAGAAACACTTGTTTCCTACAGTTTTTTTTTTTTTTAACTCAGATGTAAGCATAGTTGGTACTCACCATTACACTATATCAATTATTTACAGCTGGAATTTGTTCAGGTAAGATGGATTTCCACTTTGATTGCCCAGTGCCTATGCCAGTCTGGTTGCGGACTATTTTGAATATCATTCCTCAATATATGTCAGATATCTCCAAAAAGATGCTAAGTGCCTTGTGCGTGGTGAGTACTGCATAAAATTCTTATGAATCCTCACGGTAACCAACTCATTGATAAGCATATGGTAGATGCACCATAAATACTTAACAAGTGGCATTTAATCAGATGATAGGAAGTAGACACATTCTGCATTGGCAGAATACGACTATCATTGGTCTCATTTCACTCCATAATGAGCCGTTTACTTAGCCTAATGACCTGTGAGGTGTTTTGGTTATTTTCACAGCACAAAAGTCATATTAAAGAATGGACCCATAAAAGGTCACGGCAAAACACTATGCTACTCATCAACAAAAGAATGGACAGAATGCCCATGCCCAGCATGAGGCGCACCAAAATACCCTTTCCTGTCTCAATCTACTGCAAAACCTGGTTTGGAAGTGGAGAGAGGATAGATTCCTAGGTGTGTTAGAACATTTCTGCTCAGCACCTGGAGCAGGGCTGAATCGTTGCCTTTAACTGATTCACAAAGGACTTCAAATAATTTAGGCTGAGATTTCATAATAGTTCCTCCTTTGATTAGTTTAATGTTTTCCATTAAAATAGATGCTTTTCTGCTTCTTTTTAGTCAAAACCCAGTTTCCCTTTTTTTTTTTTTTTTAAGTTTTAAACCTACTAATACATACTTTTCACATTCTAGAACAAAAGGGTAATTCTTGAAAACATTTTATTCCTCCTGGATATTTGTGTCTTTCAACTATTCTTGGGATTATTAAACTCTCTTCATGGCCATTATTTAGCAAACTCTGCATTATTCATTGCCTGTATTTTCCTTTAAGTCAGTCCCTTTAGCCTTTAATCATTTGTCTTGATTTTCTCTGAACTCGTTCCAATTCTTCAAATTGTATTTGGAGTTAAGGTCACTGACCCTGGATCCCAATTCTTTGAAAGAAAAAACAGTCACTTTCTTCTTTACTGTTCTGGGAAATTATGCTTAGGCTCTTGTCTATGGTACATTGCCAAGTTAGTGCTATTCTGTATCTATGATCAGGAGACTGACAGGTCATGAGACATACAGCAGGGAATATTGCCAAATGTTAGTTATGTGGACCTCACAAATTGGCATTTGTGGTAGTTAGGACATGGGCTTGGTTAATATGCCTGTACACTATGAGTTTTATCAACTAAATCAATGACAGAAGCAAGTTACAGGGGAAATAAAGTATTTAAGGAAAATAAAAATTTTCAAAACTCTTGATACTATACAAAAAACTGTATACAAATGTGGATTTGAATGATAACTAATTTAAATAAAATTTTATTCCATGTTCATTTAAATTGTGAGTTACTTGTAAACAATAACATTGCATATCTTCAAGTGTTGAATAATTTGGACTTTGTTAATTTAGGAATGAGACTTTTCTCAATTAGCCTGCATTATGGAAGTGCCATCTAATCTTTATAACTGAGAAGGACCAAAGAGAAGTAGCAATACTTCTCTGTGACGTTCACTGGGAAATGATGTATGAAATCCCCAGTGTGGAGGAGGCACTCAGATCAATTCTTTTTCCTGCCCAACCTCCTCATTTTGTAAATCTGGATACAGAAACCAGCCAAGCGAGTTTCCTGCACTGGTCAGGGAGGGAACAGACTTGAATCCGGGTTGTCCAGCTCCTAGTGCAGTGCTCCTTCTGCTGGCATTCATTGCCTCTGGGTCCCAGATGTAAAAGGAAAACAAATCATAAGGACTAAAGGATGACTCTCTTTTTCCATTTTTTTAAGTTGCTTCCCCCCTGTAGAGGGAGCCCTGGAGCTCCTATCTGATAGGTTTGGAGGCCGGTGGTGAGCTGGATGAGTGGACAAGGGCAGCCCAGTGGTGACATCCATTTCCCCTCAACGACCAACAGCAGAACTCACCAGCCTTAGCGTGGGGAAAGACCAAAGGATGTGGCTTCTAATTGTTTTCCACAGCTTTGCCATGCTTTCCTTTACTCTGTGACATATACAAAGTTGTAAAAATAGCTCAGTGAAAAATGTCATATGTTATATATTCATTAACATATTTACAAAGTGAAATAACAGTCAGGATTCTTTTCCAATCTTGTGAGAGTCCCTTGAAGTCATGGGCTTCCCCGGTAGATAAAAAGGGCAGGGTTAGAATGTGATAAAGTTGGGCTCAATTTTTACAGAAGGGAAAAATGAGGCCAAGTCACTTAAAATGCTCTTTTGCCACAAGGTAGAACTTTATTAAAGCATTGTAAGGTGTAACAGCTCCTATAAATTCTTAGATGATTGCCCAGAGAAAATTCAACTGGTCAAGTATAATAGTCCTTTTCAGTGTTTTACTATACATTTAAATATTAGCCAACACCCAGCAGAGAATTAGTATTATGTGGAAATAACAGAAAGCCTCTTAATTTAGCCTGTACAAAAAAGGGACATTTATTGTAAGATAAAGGGGTGTCTTATGGGAGTGAGGATAAGCCTCAGAAAAGAATTATAACTACGGCAGAACATTCAGGATGTATTAACCTGGACAGGCTGTCATTTTAGCTTCTTGTCTACTAACATAAAAATCTAAAAACTGGACAATTAACCGTCATTATGATTTTAGATTTGCTTTAACTGAGTCTATGATGGATATTTAATAAATACCGGCTTAAGCACTTCAGCTTTTACTTTTTCCCTCTGTTAAGTATTTAATGATCTGTAAATAAGCACTTGAGAAAGTGCTACCTAAAAGGACCCTGTGCTCTTTTGCAATATGAAAAATCTTTGTGTAATGGGAATGATTCACCCCTGATTGATCTGTTTGCTAATAAGGTGTTTAGGCCCGCATGGTAAGTATTCTTTCCAATAATGTAAAAGTCCAATCCTGTGGAAGGAGGTCATACTTTTCTACGGAAAAGGGCTGCTTCCTCCACATTCCAGGTGGTGCTCCTCTTGTCTTTTTTGAAGAAAACATCTGACAACCCTAAGCCAGGCCTCTGGGGCTGTAGGAAACTCAGACATTTTCTCTTTCCATCTTCATTCTCCCTGTTCCTCTATTTCATTCCTCTTTTTCATTTACAGAGTTTCTCTGCTTCTCTGCTTCCCAACTCCTCCTTCGTTTAAGAGACCAGGCATACCAATGCTGTAAGGAAATCTCTTAGTCCTAATTCTAAATTCTTGGGAATTTCAGAGTGTCCAGAATACTCCCCAAAAAGGAGAGCTTGAGCAGATGTGACAGTGGGGTCCACCTTCGAAGACTGAGCTTGGATGTGGGCAAAGGTTTGGTGATTACCTAATCTGGTTCTCCTAGGACAGTCTTTCTCAATTGCATTCTCATTCTCAGGTGCCTCTTTGAGAACAGAGCATGAGAATATCAGTTTTTTTCAGTGCTCCTCTGGTGGTTCTCTGAAGTTTAGTGGCCACGGTCCTAGAATATACTCTCAAAAAGACTCTGTGAAAAGACAGAATTTCAACATAAGCACCTTTAACAAAGAGCCTCTCTGAGAAAATTGTTAACACATTAGCTTTTCTTAGAGTCCTGGGACAACGACATTCTTCGGTGGAGCTGGGCACTGGGTTTTGCGTCTCACTGTCATGGTTGTGCAAGATCAGAGCATGTGTGAGGGAGAACAGAGGTAGGTTCCAAAGGCCTTGGTAGGCATGGCTGATGGTTCCTGAATGATTTGCAGTCGGCTAGTAAGAAATTATTCGCTGAGTGCAGCTGGTTGAATTCTGTATTTTTATTGTCTATAAGTTTCAGTTGAATGTATTCGTAAAAACTTAATATCTTTTGGAGTCATAGCAGAAGTTGATTATTAAGGGTGTGCCCATGGGTGGCTATGAAATTAGGAAGATTGTTTAATGTTTAGTCACATTATTCACAATTCTCTCCAACCCTCTTCCCCCAACCTTTTAGGCAGAGTAAACAAACAAGAATAATTTG
This sequence comes from Propithecus coquereli, assembly GCF_000956105.1. Taxonomy (NCBI): domain Eukaryota; kingdom Metazoa; phylum Chordata; class Mammalia; order Primates; family Indriidae; genus Propithecus; species Propithecus coquereli. Next base: position 6,097,125 of record NW_012155729.1, read on the forward strand.
TCACTTCATGAGAAACAGAAAAAGAAAAGTTACCTAATTTAAAGCACCTACTATGTGCCAGGCACCGTGCTAGGGTATTTTATGTGCATTCTTTTGTCTAATCCTCATAACCCTATGAAGTAGCTATTATTACACTTATTATTATATATATATTGTTATAATTCAGCAAAGGAGCCGGAAACTTGCAAGATTAGCCCCAAATCATATGAACGTGTTAGGGCTGGGCATTGAATCCAGCTGGGAATAACCCCAATGCCTGTGCCTTTTACGTCACATTACAGTAGCTGCTGTTGATAAGCCCTGCCTATCATTCTCCGAGGAGCACCTCCAATCCCACCCAGCTGTGCAGCCTTCCCTGACACTCCTTAGGATTTTCTTCTCTGTCCCATATGTTTGATACTTATGAACGTATTTTATTATTTTAAAAACATTTCTGAAATTGGGATACGTGTCACCATGGGTGGTGATTGTAATTTGGTAGTTGTTTTTTCTTTCTTTCTTTCATAATGGTACATAAGATTAAGGTGCATTTTAAAATTGATGGCATCTTAGATTCAATAAAATATGGCATATGCTACTTTGATATTTAACAGTCTAACTATGCCCTATGAAGACTAGTGAGTGCTCACTAGTGGCAGAACTGGTTAGTGCCACCAAATATCTATGTGCCCCCCTACTGTCTGCAACTTGTCTGCAATTCAGCTGGGCCCATGTGGCTAGTTCTGGCCAATGAATCATGAACAGAAGCGACATGTGTCCCCTCGAGCCCAGGCAGTTAAGTGCTGGTGTGCGTCTTCTATCCCCCTGTCCCTGTCACAGCAAAGTTAGGAGCCAATGGGTATTAAATACTCATTTATTTAACAGGCTTGCAGTAATATATACTCACCTGACAAGTGGACCATGAAGGCTCCTTCTGCTGGGTTCCTACTAGGCAAAGACTCATTACTTTACACACCTGACACTTTAAGTAGCGGTCCTGGGGTGCCGTGGCCCCTTGTTCCTTTTTATCTCTGGGCTTTTCATTACCTGTGGCTCAGCTCAACTTCCACAGGCAACATTCCTTTATGATAACTGGCCTGGGGATGGGGGAGAAATAATCTTAGAAACACAAGGGAAAGCATTTGATTTCTGGTCTCCAAATGTTTAATGAGATTTGAGAAGCAACCTGGAATGTGAGCTTCAAGATATTGGGCTATTCCTCCACGATGGAAATCTTTTGGCACAGGTCCACTGGCTTCTAGAGAAGCCTCTAGGACCCTCTGACCCCCAGAACAGGGTAACTCTCCGGCTTCACTTGGACTTCTCATTCTTTTGAGAATGCATTTCTGAATTTACTTTTTGCATTGTCTCAGGAAAAATCCTGTTTGTGAAAATGCCTCATGGTATCTCCCTGAATCTGAAAAAGTGAAGAGAAAGACTATTTGCTTTGATGTAATCAGATTCTGTGGAATTTAATCCTATATCCTATTTATGGCTGAGCTAGCCATTCAAAATTAAAATGAACCTTTCATCCATGTGTATCATAAATGGGCATTTATCAGAATTATATGATTTTGCAATCCATCTGAATACGTAACCAGAATTTGTTTTCTTTCCGTTTCACTATGTAATTACCATGCAACAATAACAAAAGTGACATGTTTGAAGAACAGATAAAATGCTGTAAATTGGCCAGTAATGGTGATATTTCCTCATCTTCTGAAAAACCCATTTATTCTCTCTCTCAACAAATCAAGGCATTGTCAGCCCATACTCATCTTGTGGCCAGAGGGGCTCCACCAATTTCTGGATGTAAGTGAGTTCTGGAATGCAGATGAGGCCAACTAACGAAGGCTTTCAGTGCAGGCAGCTGGTCTTTGCTTGCCTCAATTTCTAAATCATCCATAATGGGGCCAAGACCTCCCAAGCACTAAAAAGAGCGAGCTGACATGCTGGACAAACTGTTAATTTTTTCCTGAAGAAGCTGCTATATTGCACATCTGTCACTGCAGCACAGACAATTACTCACTGAGTCGGGGAAAAAAATCTGCCGCTTGTTTCTAGCTGAGTTGTTAAGGGACCTAATGGAGAAATACAACGGCGTGGGAGTCAAAACATGCTGGTTTCCTGTGTGCTTGGCAATTGTATCCTCATTTTGGAAGGCTGTCCTGTGATATTAAAATACATGAAGCAGACTTAAGATGTGCTTAAAAAAACAGGAAAGGAATTAGAAGAGGTACATTAAAAGGATAGGTGCATGAAGATGTGGGATGATCAAGAACCAAGCCCTACAGATTAGAGACCACTGACTGTACTTTTTGCTGAGAACCTAAAGACACTGTATACAGCCAATGTATTAGAAATACTGTGATTTTGCACTTTATAAATTTCTCACCTTTAACGTGTGCTCCCAAATGCTTCACATCTAAAAATCATTTTATGAATTTCATGCCTCGTATATGTAACGTGGATTACCTATATTGTTTCCGTAATGAATTATAGTCATCAGCGAGGTTCTTTAGAATCCCAGATTAGCCACAGTCACCTAACAGAAATGTTTATTTATTTCTAAACTCATTTGCTTATCATAATGATGAAATTCTGGCATTTGAAGAAATTCACTTCAATAATGGATGGAAGAATTTGTTTGCTTTTGGAAAGCATATATCGAGTTAGTACACTATTTCTCATTCTTTCTGTTTTTATTAAAGAATATTGCTTTTAGGAAGAAATGAATATTTATTAGAAATTTAACAGGAAGATGCAAACAGAAAGTAGTTGTGACTGTTTTCCTTTCACTTGGGATACTATAATAATAGTCTTATCTCTACAATCTTATGGCTGAAAAATCAAGCATTATACACACACACTCTTAAAATACTAGCAATTTATTCTGAAAGTTCAAACGAAGAAAAAAACAATCTAAAGACACACAAAACACAGCCTTCAATTGTTACCTAACTTCATCCTTGAAAAATTAAGGAATAAACACAGGACATTCTGATATTGCAACAGCAGAGAGGTCTGTAGATCTGAGAATGATTTAAACTGTCTGACAATTCAAAGACAGGAGACAACTCTAATGTACAGATAAAACTAAAAGTGGCAATAGTAGATCATACTCCTGGCAGTTAATGGCACTGACTCGCTAGAGACAAATCTGGATCTACTTAAAGTGTCAGGTGTGTAAAGTAATGAGTCTTTGCTTAGTAGGAACCCAGCAGAAGGAGCCTTCATGGTCCACTTGTCAGTTGAGTATATATTACTGCAAGCCTGTTAAATAAATGAGTATTTAATACCTATTGGATTAAAAAAAATCTACTTACTTTAACAACTCTACTCAGTTTCTTGGGAGAAAAGATCAAATTTAATCAACATAAATAGTGAAATGCCTCTTATAGCAAACAAAACTCAAACAAAACTCAACACTTTAATGAATGTTATAACACATTTAAAATATCCAAGCAGGTTTATAAGAGGGAAAACTTTCCAGAAGGAAATGGAGTGACTATAATATTTGACTATGACTAATACTTTAAGTAGTTAGAGAGCAAATCTGTACTTTGCTATATTATTAACAGAATCATAGAATCCATGAATGGAAAGAGACCTGAAGCCAGTTAGTCTGCCCGGATTCAGAGAAAACAAATACAAACAAGAAAATGTGGTAGAACAGCTCACAATTAGCTATGGATAAATTTGTGAGTCAAATATATATACCAATTTTTT
>NW_012155729.1:6102327-6104887 GCF_000956105.1 Propithecus coquereli
CATCTTAGAGGGGCTGTTTCAGAAGATTTGCACCTGCCCAGAATGGCAACAATAAAAATCATTCATAAAGATTGTAATATTTAATTACAATGTTCCTCCATACCCGTTTGGTATATGTACTATTCTTCTTCACTACGAGAGTTTTACCTCCATTAGAACATGGTAAAGTGAAAAAGAACAGCCAAGTCCTCAGGAGTTTGGAACTAGTCTCACAATAACCTCATGGTTTGTGGCTCAAAATTTGGCTTTTCAAAATCTAGAATTTTAGGTTTTTAGGCAATGGAATTAAGAAAAAGAAAAGAAAACCAAATACCAAAGTTCGAATAGACCATAGGGCACAATACGCTATTGCAAAGAAGTTTTAAAACCTATGTATAATCTTCCTCTGTCTTTTCTCCCTTATCTAGACAGAATGAGCACTTAGAAAAAAATCAGTTAAAAAATGGCAAATTTCTAGGAAACAAACTTGTAGAAAGTAACGATACAATAGGGTTGCTTTACCCAATAAGAATACTTCAAAGGAACACCTCATTTGGTAATCTATAATCCTCTAAGCAACCTGTTCTCCTAGCATAATACCCCTAGGAAGGAAGATACTTCTTAAGAAACATGTACATTTGGCAAACCATAAAAGCTTTCAAATAGCAGGTTGACCTTCTCCTCCCTAGTTGGCAGTGTTTTCTTTACGGGACCATCTAAGAAAGATCTGTTACATGCATACACCTCCTCTACTACCTTTCAAAAAATTTTCTGGGGATTTAAAAAAATTTAAAAACCCATTAGAAAGGTGATTCACATGTGTTATCTTGGTCTTTACTCAATCAATAAAGGCCATTACAAATGGAATAATAATAATTATTATCAGTTCTTAATAATGAAGATAACAAATCAAGAACTTCTAAACTAAGAGGATTTAGAATCTCTGACACTATGAAGCAAATGATTCAGAAATAACTCAATACTAGGCACATAGTAAAAATGACTTGTTATGCTAGGTTTTAAAGTAGCAGCTTGGATCTTAGAAAGGGCGAATCAGTACCATTTACTTCTTTTGTTCACCTTGTAAATGGGTTGGGCCATTGCCAGAAATGTGAGTTCTTGGGAGAGCCATTTAAATCTTCAAATAAATTGATTCAATATTCTAATAAATTACTCCAATGATTAAAATTTAAAATCAGTCTACTACACTTGAGTTGATCTTAAAAAAAAATATCCATCTTTGGGAAGAGAGAGGTAGAAGTCAGTCTGGATTAATAGAATTTACAGTTCAGTCATGGTGAATTTAAAAAATACATTTTTCTTTCAATAATTATTTTATGTTCTAAATGAGGTAAAATTTATAAAATCTGCATTAAAGTAACATTGAGGGCACTCTGGTGATAACAATGATGAGGTTTATTTTTGTCACAATGTCCAAGAGAAACATTAATTGCTGTTTGTCAACTGCAAACTTCACACTACACTGTCCAAGGATAGAAAATTAATGGACATCACTCTGTTAGAGAATCCTCACAAAAAAGCCAAATTCAAGGAATATGAAATTGTCAAGGCTTTCAAACAAAGATCTGCTGAGGACTTCATTGATGTCATGATAGGTCATTTGGGTTACAATATATAGGGATGATATGAAACACAATCCTTTCCTGCCTATCCTATTTTAGAAACCTATGGGTGTGCTCACATTTGCCTAGGTAAAATCGTACACATACATGAATCAAGCAAAGTATTAGAAAGTATTGACATATGAGATTAAAATAAATAAGAGAAATGAGCTGCTCTTTATACCTAGAAATAGCTTGAAACTACTGAAAAAATGTAATGGATAGAGATTTTCACTTTAGCACCATGAATTGTGATGAAATCCCATTTCTCTCACTCTGGCAGGACTGTATGCAGGTAGAAAGCTAGTGACAAGTTTGAGGCAATGTAGATTTCTGCTTCAAAAACAGAAGCCATGTTGTAATATTAGAACAATGGGGTACAGTGAGTAAAATTTGCAAAGCATTTCTTCTTTGCTTTTCTTCTCAGGTGGATTTTCCTGAATTGGGGGTAGCAGTTGCAGGAGTACTTTTTGGTAGAGGAAATCCAAGTCCTAATCCTTTTGGCCTCTGCATGGCTTGAATAGGCTCAGAGATCCCCTTGCCATCTCGTCCAAGGCCTGACCCAGGTGTCCAGCCCATATTCTGAAGCATTCGGTTTCCAATGTTATTTTCGAGGATTGGCTGAGCATTTTCACCTACAAATCCTGAAATGATAAAATGACAATATATGTTCATTAGTATGGACACAGGTGAAGATCTTCTTAAGCTAGTAAACCATGTTCTCCTAAGTTTTTTGTTTTGAGTAAGGCACCAGGGAGGGTTGTTTATTTATCTTTGGATTCATCTTTGGAAGAAAGATCTTGCATGGTCATTCCATGAGAAATATATTTCTTTATAACTAAAACATCTAATAAGAACGCTCCCTCCTCCAAACAGATCATGTCTTTCATTCTCTATGAAGTTTTCATCACGTAGGGAAAAAAAAAAAAGAAATTGGTTTTATATTAAATTTCCATTAT
>NW_012155729.1:6106201-6110249 GCF_000956105.1 Propithecus coquereli
GTTTTTTCTTAAATATTAAACAAATATTAAATCTGAACTTTTGAAAGCTGCTAAAAATGTGAATAAACAGATGTATAGCCTAGAGCAGCGTTCGACCTCTGATCTGATTTTTAGCTTATGGATGAAATTAAATTAATTCATGGCAATCACTGAAAAAATCAGGGATATGAGGCAAAATGCTAGTATACTGTTTAACCTGACATACCTGATCTGCAGCTGTTTGGAAAAAAAAATGACATACTTTAGAGATCTGTCTTGGTTGCCACCATAATCATGATTTCAAAATAAAAAATTAATTGCTTTTTTGTTATATTAAGCAAGATATTTGACATAAGGTTTTCCTTTGTTTTTTGTAACTAAGAGGTCTATCTTTTATTCTCTCTCATACACACACACACATATATTTGTAATATCTGTATATGCATATTTTTCCTTGCTCAAGCAATAAATGTTAGTCAAGAATTTTTCTTTGACATCAGAGGTTGTCATTCAAGCTGTAGGTAGTTTAAGGTTTTTTCTGATACCTATTAAGGTACTTGTTTCAATGCACTAAGAATTCACATTTGAATAATTCCAAAACCAACTAATTATTGTGGTAACCCAGTTCTTAGCCCCTGTAATGAATTTGGCAAATGGCAACGATGTAGTCTATTCTTAGTCCTAAAATGCACTGAAGATTGAGAATACCAAATGTTAAATAAAGGGCTTTGAAAATCAATTGATTACTCCACAGTAAGTAAAAGAGTTAAAGTTATTAAAAGTCATCTTTAGCACTTTGCATTTTTCCCTGTTCTGCAAGTAAGAATCATAGGGAACAACCCACTTGCTGTTCCCCAGAATGCCAGATACAAATTACCAGATAAGATGTACTACTGGTTCAACACAGTGCCTTTAATTATTATTTTATTGTTTACTGTGAAATACACGGGTCAAAGAATACACAAAAATGTGTATGTTCAGTTTAAAGAACAATAATAAATTGGGCATTGTGTTACCACCACCCAGGCCAAGAAATAGAACATTATTATACTCTGGAGACCCACCGTTAAGGTAATATTTTTGTTATTGGTATTCATACTTTAGGATCCTTCTGTGCCACTGTTAACATCCTGAACATAGTCTCAGAGAAGGAGTAGAACAGAGAGTCCCAACTTTGGGGTGGAAGGGAGAGGGCAGGGAAGAAGGTGCTGTCATAATCCTTAGTCAGGGATTGAAAAAATTGATAATAATGGAAAAGAGGTGGGGGCAGGGGAGGGGGTGAGGGATGGGGAGGGTATGGGGGGCTGGTACTAAAGAGATATTTGACTCAGGAATCTTTGAGAGTAGTGGGTGGTCTTGTCAATAGCTGCCCATCTCATGCTCTAAGAAGACGAAGTCCACATTTCAGAGCAGAGCTGTGCTAGACCCAGGACTGAGCTGGAACGCCACAGGCATCCTGCAGATATTTGAAAAGTGTGATATCTTTATCCCTGGAGGCCTGTGGAGGGCATGGTGGTCAAACATTTGAGCCATGATATAAGAGACTGGGCTGAATATGTTCTCACTAAAACAAAGGTTGTTTTAAGATACCTTTATCCCTTTTTTCTTACACAATCTCCTAGATTCGTTTGATAATCACATTCTTCTTCTGAAAGGGGAGTTACCATGAGAAATGCTCTGGCAATTAAGAGTTCTGTTGCTTCTATCTGGCTAGCTCCAGATTTTCTATATTCCTTTTTCATACACCATAATCCAATAGCTGCTGCTATTGGACGAGTGAAGGAGAGTCAACCTGTGCTACAACTTGGGCAGACAGATCAGGACCAAGCCTGCAACTGAAGGAAAGAGCTCAGGTTCTTGTGATTCTTTGACTTTTTATGACATTCGTTAATTTCTGAATCCTTTGACTTTAGATATTTAGTACTTCTAAGATTTTCCCTAGAACCAAATATAACAGTACATATGCTCAACCTTTTCTATAAGGGCCTATAAGAAAATTTAAATTAAAAGTCTGTCTTTGAAAATGTCATCAAAGAGAAATGCTTAAAATATTAAAGGATGCATTTCTCAGTTGTCTTTGCTAAGAAAACAGGGGGAACAACAGCTGTATCTAAATTTCATATTAAGTACTAGCCAATCTCCTTTTCCAGAGAAGGAATGAAGGTAGGTGAGGAAGGGGAAAGGAGGGAGGGAAGGAAATAAGGACTATTTTTAATATATAAAAACTATATATGGATATATACGTATGTCTATAACTATATGTCTATCTACTTCAATATTCTTTTCCTCTGTTTTTCTTTCCTTACCTAATTCTATAGTCATTAAAACATGGCCGGGGAAGGAGAAGGCAGAAGGAATTAAAGGATGCATATATCAGTTACAGACTGAATAATAAATAACAAAAAGAGGATTATAAGAATGTAAATTCCTAGGGATTCAGGATGCCATCAATTGTGCTTTTTGTTTGATTTGGTTTTGTTGAATGTTAAAGTCCTGGGCAAATGTAAGACATAATGGTGTAAGATGGTGATTTTCGGAATTACCCATAAAGCTCACATGGTAATGAAAATAAATCCATTTGTAGAGTACTTTATGGTTTACTGAGAACTGTCTTTACATATATGATCTCATATGATCCTACGACTTTCTGTGAGAGAGGCAGTGTATGTTGTATGCGCCTGTTTTACAGATGAGAAAACAAAAGCCCAGAGAGGTTAAATAATTTACTTTTTTGAAAACACATATTCTATGTGCTGATGAGAAGAATGTATATTCAGCAGTTTGTGGGTAGAATGTTCTGTAATTCCCTGTTAGGTCCATTTGTTCTAAAGTCCTGTTTAAGTCCAGTGTTTCTTTATTCATTTTCTGCTTTGATGTTCTGTCCAGTTCTGTCAGTGGAGTGTTGAAGTCCCTAGCAAAAAGATGCCACTGTTTATTTCTTTGCTTAGATCTAGAATAATTTGCTTTATGAAACTGGAAGCTCCTGTGTTAGCCATATATGTATTTAGGATTGTTTTATCTTTGTGTTGAATTGCTCCTTTCACCATTAATTATACAATGGTTAAAAAAGACCATCTTTGGTCTTTTCGTGTCCACTTCATTTAGTTCTGCTATGAGCTTTGTTATTTCTTTTCTTTCCTTATTTATTTATTTTTTTAATTTGACACAGGGCTTGCTCTGTTGCCCAGGATTGAGTGCAGTGGCATCATCTTAGCTCACTGCAGCCTCCAACTTACTCCTTAGTGAGAAGGAGCGGTCCCTGGATAACACTGGAGGACTGACCTGGCAGGCAAGGGGCGGGTGCACTGAGAACCTGTGCCACCACTGTTCTCCTGCATTGTCCTGATCCCCTGTGGTTGTCATAGTCTAAGCCAGTGCTGTTAGATATTTGTTTGGATTGGTGGGTTGGTCCCTAGGCTGTTGTTGGAAGCTTGAGCAGGGGCGCTGCCCAAGTCCCTTTCCCTGGGGTGTATGGTGTGACCTTGGCTGGCGCCAGGGTGGGTTTCGGGAACTTGGGAGGCACCTGGATGTATCATGGGATTGCTGCCAGCAGCGGGCTGATCTCAAGATCTTGGGCTCCTGGGGACCTCGCGGGACTGCAGGGTGGGTCACAGGACCTTGGCAGTTGCCTAGGTGTGTCATGGGACCTGGGCCAGTGCTGGGGATCTTTGTGTGGAGTGGTAACTTGGTCCCTAGGAAGCTGTTGGAAGCTCAGGCAGGAGGCTGAGTGAGTCCCTCTCCACTGAGGCAGGCATTGCAGGAGACTGCTCTGCCCAGGTTTCTCCACAGTGGTGGCAGCGGCTGTTTGTTGAGGCTATTCAGGCGATGGCTGCAGGCATTACGGCTGCGGGTGTTTGCTCCATCCAGGTCTAGGCGAAATGGCAGTACACAGCAGGGGGCAGCTTGTGGCTGGGGACTCTGTGGTGGAGAGCTGGACCTCAGCCGTGGTGCTGCAGGGGTGTGGTCTGCTGGCTGACACAAAACCAGGAGGCTTGTTCTGCTGGTCAGTGATTGGGACTGTGGGGTTGTGGCCTGCTGGCTGGCACACAGGGCCAAGGGGTGTGGCTCA
>NW_012155729.1:6110729-6114024 GCF_000956105.1 Propithecus coquereli
CGGCACGGAGGCCCGAAGTCGTGGTGGGGAGCCCCTCACAGCTTGAGCTGCAGTGTCCATGTGGGAGCGTGGGGCCCTCGAGTTCTTCCCTCATCACTTCCCCATGTCTGGGGTCTCCCCCAGGTACCTCCCGATCTTGGCGAGTGGAACTCCCCATCCCTGTGTCCGCGTCTCCCGTCGGTTCTCTGATGATCTGCAGTGCTCCCTCCAAGAGGGTCCACCATCAGCAGGCACCTACTTGCAGTTTTCAATCCTCTCCTAGAGGCTGTAGTGTGTAAGACACCTCTAGTCTGCCACCTTGGCCCTTTTTTTATCTCTCTGTGCTGCTACCTCGCTTTTAGGTAGCACAGAGATCACTCTTCTGCAGATCTCTCTTAAAATTCACTGCCTTTTCATCGGTAGCTAATCTGTCATTAAACCCATCCAGTTTTTTAAAATGATTTTTAAGATATTTCCATAATTAATAAAATAATCTCAAATCTCTACTTCGTTCTTTATACCATCTATTAATATCTTTTCTTTTTCCACAGTTATTTCCTTTCATATTTGAATCTGTTTTTATAACTAATTTTAAAAATTTTGGTTTACGAGATCATCTGCAGTAGGTTTTTATTTGTGGTGCTTTTTTGAGGCCAGGTTGAAGGCATATACCTCTAGAGTAGTTTCACATTTGCTTCAGAGACCAGTTGTTATGCTAATTTTTTGGCTTAGTGTAATTTAAAACTAGAAACTCCTGTGAAGGCAGCCTCTTGGTTACAAATCTTCAGAGAGTTTCCTATTTGGAGCCCAGCTAGAAGTAAGATTCTTTATTTTTCTCTGTGCCTGTGGGTGGGTTTTATTTCTAGTCTGCTCATTTCTGAGGATGGAACTTTTTAGAAGTTCTGACTTGATAAGGAGTTTTCCACTCAGCTCCCAGGCGTGGCTCCCTTTCCACGGGAGGCCAACGAACATGCCTTGAGGTTTTCCAGCTGGGCAACAGTGTGTGTAGGCATGGAGGCTGCTCAGAGCCATTTTCACTCTTGAACATTTCCCTTTCTTTCCTTCAGTCTCAGTTATGTGCCCAAAAAGATGGCTTTACATTTTATTCAACATTTTCAGGTATTCTGTAAGTGGAGTATTTTTCTCATTATTTAGTCTTTCATCAGGAAACGGTAATTGTTTTCTATCTAATACGTGTGCTTACCCTGTCCTTAAGTGTTCCCTGTACTGAATGATGATGGAGAACTATTTATTAAGATCATACTAAAACATATAACTGAAAGGTGAGTTGGTGGCGTATGTGTCAAGAGGTGAAGGGTTGCATATTTCCTAGGCTTTTGCTATACGTTCAGATAGTCTGGTTTCAAAGTTAATAACAATGGCCTTGGACACTTCTGTCTGTTTTAAAATCCTGGAAGAGATAAGATAATCTACAATGGTTGTATGGATACAGTGATAAAAGAAAATAAAAATATAGTTATTGATAAGATAAATTTGGACAACTGAAGAAATCTAGCACCTTTCAAAGGAGTTTGGTTATACCATACATATCCTGACTATGTTTGGTGTGAGTCTTAATTATAAGCAAATCTTTTAAAAATCTTCACTCACTATTATTATTTATAACCTGCCTTTATTGCCTTAAATATTCATGAGATTATTTTCCTATTGAAATATCAGTGGATTGTGGAGGAAAAAGTTAAAAAGTCACAAAAAGCTATAATGTAAGCTCTTGCCAAAAACTCATATGTTCATGAAATACATTTACCCTAGAGCAGAACGTATACCAAGACATCAAACTTCAAAAGGCATTTCTTTTGCATAACTTAAAATGTATAGAAAAAAGGTTGACCCTTTATAATGAAGATTTTAACCATGATATTATTTCAACAGAAAATAAAACAGTAATAGGCAATATTGATTGTGGATAACATTGAATGTAATACTGTATGGTAGACAAAAACATTTTTTAAAAAATACCGTACCCATAATATCTCAGTAAGCATACCTAAATCTTTTTAGTATCAAATCTTCAAAAAGCTATGACTTCTACCAAAAATACAAACCACAACCAATATTGCTGACTGCCTTTTTAAAAAGTGTTATTAATAATATTCCTCCTATTTTGTTCACTGCTTTTCTTCACCTTTACAGATGACATTTTTCAAACTATAAAATGCATTCTGCTGGCAAACCTTCTTGCTTCAATAGTTCTCAATTTTATAATAGTAAATCTACATCCTTTGCTACTGAGACATCCACTATCTTTTTGTATGTGACTTTGAATGAGGCAGAGAACAAGCTATACATTAAAAAAAATCAATATCTAACCTTATCAATATTCATTTTACTTTGTCAATACAAAATACAAAGGTGAAAGAGCAGTAAATAAGCTAAAGCACTGAAATAAATTTGGTGTTCCTGTCACAATTAATAAATGTTCAACCGATAACACTTCTGGCTAGTCTAGAGCCTTCTAAAGCGACTGAAATTATGCTTCAATGCTATTGCTAAAAGAGAGTGAGAAAAATTTTCAATACACTAGCAGGTAAACATGATCAATTATGGGTTATTAATTTCATAGGGGACTTTAAATCTTTTTTAAAAACATTATTGTTTATTAAGAATATACTATGTAACTGTTTGTCTTTAGAGTCATAAATTGCTATACAAACCCAGTGTGGGATTTAAAGTATCTAATTATAGTTTTCTGATTTTTGGGTAAATCCTTTCTCAACTTGCTTTGATTGCATAATATTTCACATATAAATCAGAGGGGATTATCAAGCAATATTCAAGCTGTCAGTCTTTTAACTCTTACTCCCTATTTCAAATGAGAGAGAGTTATCTTCTGCATTTTTCCAGTTTAGATTTAATGTTGACTAATGGCAAAAGGAATTGTGAAAATATATCTCAATTCAATGTGTGTTTTTGGGAGGTCTGCAAGGGCCTGTAAAATGGCAAGAATATTCTCTTTAAAGTAACTCTGCATGCTAGCTCAACTTCAGAAGTTTACAAATATAACTGACTATTATGTGACTGACTATCCTCCAGAATTTGAAAATTGTAATTTTCAAAGTTAAGATGATCTAGGATTCATAACCTCATTATCAAAGTGTATTTATGCAAAAGCATTTCTTACTTGAATTTGGGTAATAATCTTCACCTTAGAGTTGATTCATTAGTATAAGAAGATATTCTATTTAAAACTGAGGACTTTTAAATACTCTCAATCTCTTCTTCTTTGAGAGGAACATAGATTTAAAAATACATTGAAAATGAGTAATATAATTCTCCTACTTCGCTACTTTATGAG
>NW_012155729.1:6118284-6120266 GCF_000956105.1 Propithecus coquereli
CATTTATTAGTGTCTACTATGAACTCAGTATAAGATTCCAGTGGTGGTGAGAATGGGGAGAGGAGAAAAGAGGAGATAGTAGATACAAAGAAAATGGAATGTTCGATTCCTATAATTGGAAGAATTTAAAGTCCGAGTGGGGAGATAAAACCATAAATGTCTGTATATGAAATATTTAATAATTAGGGACAGTGGTGGTGCTGGCAGGCACAGCCAAATTTATTAACTACTACTGAATTATATTTAGTCCTTATAACAATTCTAAACATGTTGCATCAAATATACATTTTTTTCCCATTGGTAGGAAAAAATTTGTGCTTCAACGGAAAAACTATGCTTTCAGAGTATACCCTTCCAACTCGTCAAATTCTAATTCTATGGGTGCTATTTTATAACTCAAGCTGTGATAACTGAAAGCAATGGGAAATAATTCTTTACTATAGAAATGCAAATGAATTCTGTCCTGTGGACGGACGACCCTCTCTGCTGTAGAAAAGCTAGTTTTGTGTCCATTTGCAAATTCATTTCAGTACTCCTTTACTCCATATAAATTTGCACTCTTTGACTTCTCCTTTGAACTGGTTATAACATTTGCTTGGTTCCCTCATTAATTAATGAGATAAATAAAATGTTTAACACATATCTACTTTATATCTGTATGAGAATCATGATATCACCTTTTTGTAAAAAATTATTCTTCCACACGACTTATCCCTCTTGAAATCTCCCCTTAACAAAAGACTGGAGTGAACTTTACCTACTGCAGAGCATAAACCAGGCTCAGATATCAGGAATAGCTGAGGAGGAGGGGAAGGTACCATTCTGAAAACAGGAATAAAGTGGGAATCTGAATTCTGAAGTGTGGTCCTTCTGTTATGGAGCTGTGAAAAATCAAACCATGGACTAGCTACTTCTGATCCTCTGTTAAAACATAATAAATATTCTTACAGTTTAAGCCACTCCTGTTCAAGTTTTCTATATTTGCTGCAGGAAGAATTCCTAAGTGATAAAGAGTTTGCTTTGTTCAGAGAATTGAGTAGTTAAGGATGTTTGGAGAGCAGTGTTTGGAGAGGGGACTGTAGAATACAAATGGAGAAGAACGTTGGGGCTGGATCATGGGGCCATATATGCCGTCTTTGCCCCATGAAGGCATTTGGACTTGATAGCTGATGTGTCACTGAAGGTTTTATGGAAGGAGAGGAAGTAGACCGGATTCGTGGCATCCTGGTAGGGAGCTTGGTTGGCAGGGTTGAGACTGAAGAGAGAGGAGGCCAACTAGGTTTGCCACAGTCCAGGTACACTTTTCCTCCCAGGATAGTCTTCTCAGTCAAAATAACTAAAGGGTGGTGCCAAGTTGCTGCACAATGAAACTTCATCGTGTTAGCATATCTGGGTGAGGAGGAAGACAGCGGTGAGAAGGTAGCCAATAAACAGTCCTAATTCTGGATTGTTTCATAAAACTAAACCGAAAAAAGCTGACCTCATGGAGGTAGAGAGTAGAATGATAGTTACCAGAGGCCGAGAAGTGTCTGAGTGTGTGGGGTGGGGGCTGGGGGGAGGGACTAAGGAGAGGTTGGTTCATGGATATAAACATACAGTTAGGTAGAAGGATTAAGTTCTAGGGTTCGATAGCACAGTAGGATGACTATAGTTAACAACAGTATATTGTATACTTCAAAATAGCTAGGAGAGAATATGTTAAATATTCCCAATAAAAATAAATGGTAAATGTTTGAGGTGATGGATATTCTAGATATCCCAATTTGATCAGTACACATCTGATATGTGTATCAAAATATCACATGTACCCTATAAATATGTACAAATACTATGTATTGATAAAAATAAAAAAACTAAGCCGAGTTTTATTAATTTCAGATGCATTTAAAGCTCCAACTAAGCTAAAAAAAATTATTAGCCAGTAACATCTCTCTTAAGAAACACATTTTTAGAAATAATCAAAAGAAATACTTGAGTGTCTG
>NW_012155729.1:6120316-6122620 GCF_000956105.1 Propithecus coquereli
TTTTTTTTTTTTTTCTGGAGATGGAGTCTTGCTCTGTCACCTGGGCTAGAGTGCCGTGGCGTTAGCCTAGCTCACAGCAACCTCAAACTCCTGGGCTCAGGTGATTCTCCTGGCTGAGCCCCCCAAGTAGCTGGGATTACAGGCGCACGCCACCACGCCTGGCTAATTTTTCTATTTTTAGTAGAGACGGGGTCTCACTCTTGCTCAGGCTGGTCTTGAACTTCTGACCTTAAGCAATCCTCCCGCCTGAGCCTCCCAGAGTGCTAGGATTACAGGCGTGAGCCACCGCACCCAGCCTGAATCTTATTTTCATATTCTATAACATAATTAACATTACTTTTCCTATAAAAGGTTGCCCAAATGAAGTTAAGAGAAACTTTATATATCTGGATGGTTAAGGATCCCAGGCAACAGAACAAGGCTATTACTCTTTGTAACTGATCAAGCAGCATCTACACTGGAAAACATTTTCTTATAGTCAGACTTTGCTGTATCACAAATCCATCATGATTAACTGTTGTTCATTCATAAGTGGGTGTCTACATCTTAATGCCAAGTTGGCTTCTCCTATCACTGATTTTTATCAGTGTCACCACTGATGTCACCACTCTGTCACCACTGCTCTCGCATGAGATTTTGCAATGCGTACTAATCCTATGCAGACCTTCACTACCGGGCTGAGCCTTTGCCCTGCCCTTTCAAAGGCTTCCTCTCCTCTCTGCTCAGCACTTGTGGTTTACCCTATACCACACTCATTATTAGAATGACATGTTATAAGAATGACACAATTTTGGGGGTAAAAATGAGAGACTTTTTAATTCGAATGCTGATGTCTAAATAAGGAAAGAAGAATCTAAGATTGCTGCAGAGATAAACTAGAAACCAGACTGCCACCCACATAAGCCAGGTTTCCATCTACTACAACATAGAGTGTATTTTGAAACCGCTCAAATACAGTCTCAAATCTGAATTGAGAATTTGAATTTATTATTATTGATTGAACTAATTACTATTAATCTCTTCTGGGGTTATTTGTCATTTCATCTATTTATGCCTTATTTTCCCAACATGTTTGTAAATTTATTGAGGCCAGAGACACAGCCTTTGAAGTTTTTGTATCCTTTAATACCTTACACAAAGACTTGCATTTGGGCAAATGTGTAGCAAATATTTTAATGATTGGTTACCCGGAAAATCTACCCAAGGAACTTGCAATACATCCTGACACCAAATGCGAATGATTTGTTTTAATAGTTTCTCGCAACTGTGTCTCTTCTTCGGTGCAAGTGATTAAGAATTATTTATATTTTATTCTTGATGATTTATGAACTCTAAGTTTGTGCTCCACTGTAATCCGTCTTTTGTTTTACCTGCTGTAGTAGGTCCAGGCAAAGGTGCAGCTTTTCTTCTCCGTTTGATATCTCCCGTGCATAAGGATCCTAAATGCATGCTGGTTTGCCTACAAGTAATTATCAGAAAAAACTATTAACAAAGGGGGAAAAAAATGACACATAAATACACAGCTTGTATAATCTGAACCTAAATCAAAACATTCTCAACAAAGATGGAGCTGCATGGGAAAATCACCAATCTTGTTTATATCGAAACATAATTACGTTTGCTGACAAGCGTTCAGCAGCTAAATGCGCCATCATAAATTGTTACTGGAATGAATAATATAAAAGGAATGCTTTTTAATTTTCAAAACTGGCAATCTTTCTAGCTCAACATAAAATCAAGCACTGTTGCTTCTGACAGGAAAATAGCTAAGATTAATTATCTAAAGAGATCACAATATTGTTGCTAGGTTATCAATTGGTTACTAATGCTTTACTGTCAGAACAACATTTATTACAGGAAAAGTATGATCAATTTCTTTTAGGATATTACACAGCAGTGAATTCTTTTAAAACATTTTAAATAGATAGAAGGAAACAGTGATGCTTCCCTTATAATTCATATAATTAGAATTATTTACTTATTAGCTAGGTGAGAAAACATAATTTGAATGCATTAATGCTGTTCTACTGCTAACATGATATGGGATTATATTTGCAAAGACATGATATATAAGAACTGAGAAGTGGATCTTCTGTTATTCTTAGAACCAGTTACAATTAGAGTATTCTGTCTCATCTTGGTCTCCTAAATTAAAAAGTTTTAGAAAAATAAAAATTGACCCAATTGTAAATCAAGAAAGGCTAATAAAAAGATGGAAACAGTTTAAAAGTCTTCCAACTTTTCAAGCTATAGAAGGATTCTGTGTTCGTTTCCTAGATCATAATCCTTGATGTGGGGTTGGGA
>NW_012155729.1:6122670-6123463 GCF_000956105.1 Propithecus coquereli
AATTTGGGTAATAATCTTCACCTTAGAGTTGATTCATTAGTATAAGAAGATATTCTATTTAAAACTGAGGACTTTTAAATACTCTCAATCTCTTCCTCTTTGAGAGGAACATAGATTTAAAAATACATTGAAAATGAGTAATATAATTCTCCTACTTCGCTACTTTATGAGTAATTAAAAATACATTCATTTCTGTAAATTTTATCTTTTAAGTAAAAAATCTAGTACTATAATCAAAGACCTGAATCTTAAGAGAATCACAACAATTTTGAAATATAACATCTGAAATATGCTGGTGTAGGCTTATGAAACAAAACTGTTTTAGGCTAAAGTTTAATGTTTGTACCCATACTCCGTATAAATGATTTCCTCTGGTGTTACTGAGTTGTAACATCAAAATCGCCTTGTGGAAATAATTATATTATCCTCTCCTCAACCATTATGCATTTTCCTTCTCACTTCACGTATGTTCAGAGTGTTAGGACATGACCCTGGCATTTTCTTTTCCTTATTACTGCCACTAAGGTGCTTTAGTAGCATTCCTGAGATTGTTCTCGTACTGTTTCTGCCACTCAGGTTTGAATCACTGAAAGATAAGAGAATTCAAGGGACCATACAAATGAAATAGCGATGTTAAAGATCTTATACCTGCTGTATAAAAGATCTGAATTGAAGAACTTATAACATGTATTTGATCTAAAATATGACTCTTCCTAGATGAAGAGATATACTAGAAGTATTTCATGAATGTTTTGTATTTCTACATAGTAATAGCTAGATAAATTTTTTATAA
>NW_012155729.1:6134377-6139327 GCF_000956105.1 Propithecus coquereli
TCTTCCTTCAGACAGGTGCAATGGAGTTGTTTCAAAAAGCACTAAGTAAGGTCTACTCTGTTATTTAGTTGTCACTCTTAATGGAAAACATAGAGGTTATTTTTTAATTTAAAATCAATGACTGTCTCAAAGGCAGTCTTGTTTCTTCGGTCTAAATGAGTCATTTCTCTTTGCAGAGCAGAACACTTGGATTACTACTCAAGGTGACAGTCAGCATTTTTTGTTTCTTCTGTGGTGTTTTGAGAATGACAATACAGTGTCCTATGATCAGACCCAAAATCATTAAAAAATAATATGAAGATCTTTTTTGTAGGGCATTGTCAGAAAGTCCCCAATCAACTAGATCCGTATATTTGTTTCAATTGGAGCATTTGCTTAGGGAGGAGGAGGACACAAATCAAAACTAACATCTTTTAAGTGGAAAGGAGAAAGACATCATGTTTTATATGTTATGGATTTGTCAGTTATGATTTGAAACTTGGTTTCCTGTGTATTACTCCTGAAATTTTTCCTAATAATATTAGAAAAGCAGAACTCAAAAAGGAGTCTTTTTGCTTTGTTTGGCTTTGTAAACAGACTTCATTTGGTTTTTCCCCGTCGTTAGCTGCAAACTAGCCTTTAAGTGATGTGGTCGTGGGAAGGTGGACGTTTTCTCTGGAGGAAAAAAATGTAAAAAACAAAGAAACAAACAAGAAACCCTCAAAAAACCTCCAAACGAAAACCAGAAGCAAACACCCTAGTGAGACCACCTTGCCTGAAAACCTGGCTTTTGACACGGGCTGACCAGGAGTGAAGCAGGCAGTGTCAAACACAATCATATTAAAGAGAAGACAATAGGAACGGGTCTCTTCATTATATGCAAGTACAAGGAGAGGCTTTTCAGAGAATTAGGCCTAGTTAAAGCTGCCCCCTGGATAAAATGTGTTCCCAAGCAGCCTCGGTCAAGCTGCAGAGGAGAGACAAACAGATGTGACTACGGGCCCTGGCATTTGGCAAGAACACTCACTGTCAGTTAGAAAAATATCGGCCTGGACAGGGCATCAGCTGCACAGAAATAAAGCAGGTCTGTGGTGTCATTGGAGGAGGAATCCGATGGCAGAAAGAAGGATGGGGGTTGGAAATGCCAGCCCTGTGTGAACTTCCTTTCTAGATCCAAATTACCCTCCCTCCCCCTTTACTTGGTGTCAGTATGTCTCAACATATTAAACTGAACAAGCAGATATCAGTATCTAGCTCTTTTCCTTTTGTAACAAAATGCACGATAAGTATCAAGCACTTCCAAGCATAAATGTTTTTTTTAACTTCTAGGAGGACTGCATTTAATGGTGTTTTCTTCCAAAGCTGCTTCTTGTGCATGATCTCCTTAGACGTTCATAGCCGTGCTTTCCATTTGGTATTGTTGATTACACCCTGATCAGTTCTTGGTTTTGGTACCTTCTCTATGGCTTTGGTCATTCGACTTCACATTCTGCCTCAATTTCATTTACCTCCCCTTTGGAGCAATCTTGATCTTAGCAAGAGCTGGTATAAGTTTTAGCTCAGTGCACTGGAGTCAGTACTTGGGTGCCAGTAATGGGGTCTATGCTTTATTCTAGACTTATTTCACCACAAACCTTCTAGTAACTTAGTTCTTTTAGAACTAGGTCATCATCTGGACCTCCACAGACACTAAAGTTCTGGCCTTGAAATGCAGCCTGGCGACGCAGGCTTCTAATGCTGCCTGTTGATCCCTGTCCAAGCATCAGCTGCTCCTGGCTACTATCCCTGTTCACTGCCTACTTGTTGGCAACTCTTGACTCTACGTTGATTAACCTTCCATCGCCTGCAGTCTGAGGCTCTACCCTTTAGATATAATGGTCTGCTGGCCAGTGGGCAGTTGCTCTCGCTGCTTCAGATGGATCTGTCCTGTTAGTGCCTCTTCCATCCCAGTCAGAGGGTTCGAGTCCAGACCTACTTCTTTCCAGTCTGCTTTATCTTGCTACAGGTAACTGGTGGCTGCTCTGGCAATAATGTTCATCGTGTTTCTTATGTGCTGAGTGTGAGGGAGGCACTGCAGTGTGTCAGGAGGCTTCTCTGGGAGCTCGGGGGATCTGCTTTCACTCTTGCTGCCATCTTGACAGTCAAGAACTCTCCTTACTGCTTAAAGCAGGGCTAGCGTGGCTGAAATGCAGTGTGCAAGGATGAGATGCGGAAGACAAGGTGGGAGCCTTCAGGGGTGCTAGAAACCTCCTGAAATTGTGCAAAATGTGTGTATGCATGCTTTTCTAGAAAGAGGATACAAGCTTTTTAATTTGATTCTGAATGATCAACAGAGAGGGTTACCCAAACAACAGACTGAGCAGTTTCTTTTCTTGTTTTTGAGATGGGGTCTCACTGTATTGCCCAGGCTGTTATCGAACTCCTGGCCTCAAGCGATCCTGCTTCAAACTAAACTGGGATTACAAGCATGAGCCACCACACCCTGCTGACTCAATGGTTTTAAAACAAACTATTCATAACCTAAAATAGAAAATACCTACCTTAAAATTTCTAAGGAATATTTTTAAAATGCCATACACATAGGTTTCTTATAAAATCACAGTATTAGAAAACATAGAGCTTAATAATGTAAATTAAACAAAAAAGCTTTATCCAAATATCTACACTTACCATAATCTAAAAAAGTGATTCCCTTCACTCTTGGGCTTAGGCTTTGTATCTTGCTTTACTCTTCTTCTTGGTACACTAAACTAATACATCCTAATCATGAATATTCCTGGGTGTGGCTGAAAGGTATAAAAGACTGTAGGACAAAATACTAACCATGATTGTTTCTATGTGATAGCATTTTGCGGGAATTTTCTTCTTTATACCTTTCATTATTATTAGATGTTTTTATAATTAGCATGCAACAAAAGATATAAATTACAACTAGATAAATTATAAAAGAGAAAAACAATGGAATTGATAAGTGTAAGTGGTTTTGGCAGCTGGATGAATTCCTTTGTCAAAGGGAAAGTCAAACTGTTCACCCCATGGAAGCTGTGGTGTTAATTCAAGCTAGAGGTTCTACGGGTTTGATTCGTATTCGGATGAGCCACGGAGTCAGAACATGTTCCTTCTGGTGCCACCATTTCTGCTGTCCCACCAGATCTCTGAGAAAGTCCACTTATCACTGTGTTTGTCAATATTTGAGAAGGATTTTTACTAACCTTTGGCGTGTTTCTTAAATTTTCTTTGCCTCAATTTCCTTCATTTCAACAATTGTGATTGGACTAGTACTTACCGCAAAGGATTTTTTTGAAGATTTTATTTAGAAATCATTTGTGTAAAAGATTTTGGCACAGTGCCTGCACATAGTAAGCAATAAATAACTGTTAGCTATTCATCTGACTATCATTATTATCCCCACTTTACAGATAAGAAGCCCAGGGCACAGAAAAGATAAATAATTTACCTAGAGTCACAGGTAAGAGGAACTGGGATAGTAACCCCAGAAGAATACTTAGTATAGGGTGTCACTAAAACACACACCAAATAAATTCATAACAGAATAAACTCATTATATCTGAACACTATCAATATGCTATAAAAAAGAATCAGGGATTTGTAAAAATAAGTTTTTTCTGTAGTTAACAGAAAGGTTAAGTTTTTCTTTAGTGTTTGGTTCTGCTTGCTTTAAATGTGTTACACAGCATAAGAAAATAAAGCACTCATTTTCATTTCAAAAACTCAATAAAAACCTACAAGCCATCAAGAGTGAAACCCAGTGATATTCTCACAGTAGCCCATTGCTGCAGATTTTCTCTTGACCGCCACTTGGTACTTTCTACTTCGAAGGTGTGTTGTTTCCTTCATATGGTATGTTCCGTGCTTTATCTAAGGCCTAGCAAGACTGCTATTCTAATGCTGTCATTCCTTGTGTGTGTTAATGTGGGTTAGTAAACACACACTTCCATATTCTAAACAGTTGGGTTAAATATTCTCTTTCTCTCTTCACAGTTCTCCCAGTTCACTCAAGTCTAAATGTTCTTTCTCTCCTTTAAATTTTCCTAACCTCACTACCCTTCCATGTGCTTTTTCTCTGTTTCCATATCAATCTGTGCATATCTCTGATCATACCTTCACATATAGATGGTATGTGACTCAAGTTGTTTTCACATTAGAGGGGATTGTAAATTAAATACATATGAAAGCAACTTGAGACCAAGAACCATGTCTAATTCCTAGAACTAACTTTGCTTCTTCATGTATTAGAGTACAAGAAATGTCTTTTGGACTAAAACAAATCAAACTACTATAACAAGGGTTGCCTCTACATTTCATTTGACCATCAATCATGAATTTTAAAAATAATAACACTTCTTTCTTGAACTATTACTTACATTCACGACAAAAATATTCATTTAACAATTAACAAATCCTGATGATGTATCAGTTATTCTACCAGATGCTAAATGTAATACAAAAAAGAGTAAGACAGCTCTCACCCTCAAGGAATTCACAGCCTAACGTAGGAAACACACATGAAATTACTATACAATGTAATAAATCCACAGGGCTATAGTAGCAAACCACCTCTTTGGGGAAATTGAGGAAAGTTCATTTCGCCTGAGTTCAAACTTGGATATTGTCCCTCCAAGGAGAATTTAAGATATTTGAGGCATCTTGGAGTATTCTTTTATTCTTCACACCATAGTACCTAGGAAATAGTAGGCACTTAGTAAACTGTTATTGATTTAACTTACTTGATTCCTAGCTATAAATATACATTTCTGGAATCTGTTTATCATTGATATTTAGTATAGAGTTTCAACAATTAAGCTTATTGTAATTTCCTTAAAAATGATAAAGTAAATAAAGCTAGTGTTGATTCTTAGAGGGGATTAAAAACTTACTCAAAATAAACATGATTCTTTTGGAAATCGCCCTTAAAGCAAGAAGATATATGTCTACATTTAAAAAACTGGG
>NW_012155729.1:6140237-6156209 GCF_000956105.1 Propithecus coquereli
ACTTCTACTGAAAATGAAAAGCATGCTATGCCCTATACCATCAGGTAGGAAATATATTTTTTATTGAGAAATAAAAAAGATACAGTGTTCATTTTCTAGGGGTTCAAGTCTACTGATCATGTGGGAAAATGATTCCAACCCAATTTTCTTTTTTCATTTTTTTCCAAACCAGCATGTGAGGGCATTCTAGGCCCCTAGGTGACAGAAAACCTTTGCGGAGACATAAAAGCATTAGAATACACACATGATAGGCCATCGTTGGGGCTCTGTAAGCAATTCAATGTGACTGGAGCTGGGACATATCTGGATCAGTGGGAGGAGATGATGCCTCCTTGTTTATATCAAGTTTCAGTAAATTCAGTGAATCTGTCTATTCACAATTAAATTCTCCAGAAAAAAATAAACTGCTTATGTAATCAGTTTATTTAACCAAATTGACAAATTGAATTCAATGGAAGAAGTCCCCTCCATAATTCTCTGTAGACGTAATTCTGGAAGTTACTGTTTCATGCAGAGATGGGGTCAAATGTGGACCCATTTCCAAGGTAGCTCTTGAAGTTGAGAGGCTTCGCTCATTCAGTAGAGGCCACAATTACTGGCATGATTGACTTGGCAAATAGAGGCTCAAGACTGAGATCAGCTTTGATTTTCTGTACAGTGTCCCATGATGTGGAAATATAATTCTATAAGCTGTAATGTACGTTTGCTGAGTATGACTACTAAAGAGCAAAGGAAAATGTGGTTGCTACTTTTATCTCCATATTGAGCAGGTAATAAAGACTGGATGTTTTAATAGTAGGCCACAATGTCTGAAACTTCTGAAATATATAAAGGGTTATTTTTACTTTAGCATATCTCAGTGTGACCATATAAATACAAACTTACTTGAACTTAGGTGAAATTATTGTTTATTGGTGGAATTCAGTTGGGAAGTTATGACCCAGTTGAAATGCCACCTCCTTTACACAGACTTTTCTGATACCCGTTGCCAGAAATAATCTCTCATTCCTTGGAGAAAACTGTGTTTTCTACCTTAAACTGTGGCCATATAAGTACATAAACTAATACTTTAGCTAGAATGTATATTCCTGGAAGTCAGTATGGCCCACATCTGATTTATTTCTTTAAGTACATTTCCCTTAGCACTCACATGCCTTGCCAATATCAGGCACTTATTAAACAGTTATTGAATGAAATTTAACAAGGCATCCCAGCGTTTTTATAGTAACTTCTTTTTACGATAATCAATATTTTTATTGGAGTTCCAATTTCTTTAATATAAGTGCTTACTTATGAAAATAGAAAACCACAAAACTTATTTGGTCCATTTCTTGGGCTTAGAAATATAAGTATCTGCAAAACCACACTTGTTCACTTAAGCCAGTTTTTACAGTATGTGCAGTACTTTAATTCTGAAGTGTTTCCCTTTCTACATAATTTTACATTTCGCTAAATATAACTTTATGAAAAAAAAGCTTTCAGTTCCTCCTCTTCCATGATAGCTTTTGGTAGATAAATATTATATCCATAAAACTTTTATAGACTTGTTAGCACATATTTACTAGACAATAAAACATACTGTAATAGCTATTATAGATAAGATATCAAGAGGCTTGTGATGAGTACATGAACATTAATGCTCGATAATCACACGGAAGAGTATTTCAGGATTCTCCTGATTCAATTCAATTGAAACAATTGGACAATCGTGGTACATTAGTTTATATTCAGGATTAGTTTTGCCATTGAGATCTTTGAACCAACATCCTTTATAATTTTGTTAATTCAGGTCTGTTACTTGCTATATTTAAAAGGTCTATTGATTTTAAATGTCTATGGAGAAAACACTACCCTACAAAAATTAGTCTCAAATATGAATTGTCTTTCCTTTTTTCATTTTTATAATGCATTTCTTTAGAAAAACATACATGTCCCTATATTTTTTAAATTTCAGAAATCAAATGCTAAAATTATCAAACAGTGATCAGATTAGTCATGATTTCAGAATGTTGCCACTATTCTTTGCACATAAATAAACCAAACTTAATAATGTTTAAGATGACTACTTTAGAAGAACTGACCATTTTGCTTAAAAGTAAGATAAAAGATTTCAGAAAGCAGTCAAGTTAACTTTTAAATAGCATAGAAATAGGACTTGAAAAAAAGATACTGCTGTATAAATGATCTACCATTTGACTCAGGAAGGTTATTTAACCCTTCTCTTTGTTTCCTCTTATGTAAAATAAGGATAATAAGAATATCTACCCCACAGGGTAATTTTGGAAATTAAATGAATTAAAATACATCATTAACACTCAATGAATCTTAGCTATCATGTATTAACTATAAAAATGATAGGGAAATTTTTTCTTCAACTAAGGTAGTATATTTTAAATTCTCTTTCTTTGTTTCATTCCTCCCTACCTATATATCCACTTATCTTGAAAGGCAGTACAGCACAGTGGTTAAGAGTATGGATTCTGGAGCCCAGAGGCAAAGTTCAATTCCTGATCCCTCCCTTAATAACTTGGGTGAACTTGGGCAAGTTATTTAATCGTTTTATGCTTG
This sequence comes from Propithecus coquereli, assembly GCF_000956105.1. Taxonomy (NCBI): domain Eukaryota; kingdom Metazoa; phylum Chordata; class Mammalia; order Primates; family Indriidae; genus Propithecus; species Propithecus coquereli. The sequence goes on from NW_012155729.1 coordinate 6,142,806, forward strand.
GCCTTTCCCATGTATAAAATGGAGATAACAACAGAAACAATCTCAGAGACTTGATGTGAAGAGTAAATGAGTGTTCGCCTCACAGTATGCATTCTTTAAGTGTATCCTATAATTTCCCACAAAGGAAACTTGTATATGATAAACTGAATACTACATAATTTGGAAATTTTTTGTCCAATCGTAAGTATAACGAAGTTGCAAAACTCTGGGGCCGAGATCATATTTTGTTGTTACAATACCAATGGGAAATATAACAGATTTATCAGTAGCTAATAAAGTCTAAAGTGTATTCTGCAAACCAAAATATGAATGTTTCATTTATTCTAAGACAGCAGAACATAGCATACCAAATCATGGGCTCTCAAGTTGATTTCCCATAACACTTTTTATCTTTTTTATGAGTCTTAGATTCTACTGCAGAGAAGGTATAGTTTATTTGAGGACCTAAAACAAGCTCCTGGCAGCTGGTAGACAGTGTTCAAAGGGGGAGTAATTGGAGATTAGGCTGAACGAGTATGAAAGGCTAGACCAGGAAAGGCCTTGCAAGCCATATTTAAGACTTGACCCTAAAGGCAATGAGAATCCATTAAGAATTTTTAAGTATACATAAATAGATTTGAGTCCTCCAAATATCATTCTGGTTATGGTGTGGAGAATGGATAAAGGGGATGAGAGAGATTGAAAGGAGTGAAGGATAGCATCCGGGTTTTTCTGACTAAAATATAAGTTCCAGGGATGCAGATTCCACAACATCTGAGTTGCATACATATCACCTAGCCTAGTCTCTTTATATACTCAGTATGGATGGTCCTTAAAGGTATATGGAAGTTGTGCATGAAACATCATTTTTTTCTAGAAAAGCATCCTTAAAGACTAAAAATTCATCACACACTAAATTTATCGGTAGAGAAATAAAACACTGACCGCTTAGCACTCTTAATCATTTATGTCCCCACTTAAAAATACTCATGCTATGTAGAAGTCCTGAAATCCTGGAATTATTTTTAAAAGGTTATAATTAGAATATTCTGGGAAAATGGTAGGAGGGACACTGCTGCTTTTGAATGTATATAATAACATGTAGCATAACCAAAAATCCCTGGACACTGATAACTAGCCAACAAGGTATTCCCCAAACCCAGCCCTCCTCACCCCCAATCAGGTGGTTGGGTATAAATTGCTAAAAGCTATGAGACTCCATGTCTACTTCTGTGGAGGTAAAAGCAGAGGAATCTTCTAATGGCCCCAAGTACAGGAAAACCCCCAAAGCTCCACCAAACACTCAACACAAAGTACAGTGAGCCAAGATGAAAGCATAAGCTAAACTTGGGAAGTATTCTGAAGGATCCAGTTTATAAACGAGTGCCAGAGAACCAAGATGTAATAGTTCTGTAGTGCTGGATTAGATGGATACTATAAATTCTTAAAATTGAAAAATAAAAGCCATTTCCCAGGATAAAATCCCACACTAAGGAAAAACAGCTGGAATAGAAGTACAACGGAGCAGAATGGAGACTATAGGGAGAAAGGAAACAGAAGGTGTAGACAAAAATGGGGAGGAGAATAGAAGAGGCGGATCGTGGAAAATATGAGACTAGAATTTTGAATGGTTTGTGAAGACAACAGAAGAAAAAGCTATAAAGCCATGACACTAGAAAGCTGTCTTGTCCCAATGTCTCCTTCCTAAAAGCACAGGAAACCTCATTTTACTTGAAAAAATGAGCGACAGAAAAGAATTGCAGGTGAATCGCATGCAAAATTATCGGAAGAAAAAAATACAGTCCTTAGAGTATGTAAGAGTGCTCTAGAAAGATATGCCCACAAAAATAAAAACTATACCTTATTATTTTAAAGCAAGCTAAAGGAAAATAAGAAAATGATAGAAGCTATGAAAGAACAAAAAATCACAATTAGAGAAGTTGAGAAATGAAATGATTGGATAAAAAGATTTAAAACAAGAGATGACAGCATGCAAGAAGCAATTAGAAATAAAAGGAAAAATCATTTCAGAAACGAACCTAAACTAGAAGGAACACAAGATTGAATAAATGTGATGGGGAAATAGAGTATGAAAATATAATGGAAAATGGAAAAGGTTAAAGATAAAAATTTAAAAACTAAAAAAAAAAAAAGAAACTAAAAGGATTAGTCAATGATAGCTACAGAAGATAGGCAAAGAAGATCCAATATAACAGAACATTTTGAAACAACAAAATCAAAGCAATAAAACAAGTATGAGAAATTATAATTAGAGAAAATCTTAAAGTTTATTTTAAGAATAATAAAAACTCCCTACTGAAAGAGCATACTTTATCCCTGGGGAAAAACACCTAAAATGACCAACATCAGAATGTATTAATAGTCTAGACAAACTCTTGGGCTTTAAAGAAAAGGAAAATGCACATTGAGCATTCAGGCAAAACCAAGTCACTTACATAGGAAAGAAAAAATCAGACTATATCAGACACTGAGAGCAGTATTTTATACAGGCAATATAATAACATATTTAAGACAGTTAAGGGAAGAAAATGTGAGCCATGGATTCCATATTTGGTCAAAATGACATTTAAATACTCAGTCCATGCATAAACTATTAATAAGAACTCAGGAAATATTGTTTGAATGAGCACTTCCAGAGGAATCAACTAGAGAATGAACTTCAGACACACAAAAAGAATAGAGAAGCATTGACTTATGATTTGGTGGGCATCCATAAAAATATATAACTAAAACTAAATAAACTGGACTAAAACTAAATGAAACTAGAACTGAAAAAAAGAAGGCAATACAGTATTGAATAGCTATATGCTTCAATGTACACACAGTACAAATACCTAAAAATGGATGAAAATAAAAAGTATATAGGAAAAATAAAATAAATTTGCTGACTGCCTTATAGGTATTAATAAAGTAATCATTTACTTCCAGTCAAATGTTTGGAAGGGGGATGAGAAAGGCAAAAGAAGTTAGCTGACTTCAATACTGCTCAGAGTAGGGAACTAGCAGCAAATGGCCTAAAAGAGGGGCACTAAGATTGTGATATAAGGGCATTAATATAAAGGTTATTATTAGGGGACAAAAGCCTTCCTTAAAGTCAGATGATACACCAGAGTCAGAGTGAGGGCAAGAGTGAGAGAGGAGGAAAAGAAAGGGAAAGGTAGTGAGAGAGAGGGAGAGAGATGTTTGCTTTTCTTGAAAACAGGAAGTCAATGAGAGGATAAATCATAAACAAAACAAAACCTATATAAGGGGGTAAGGAATAACTGAAGGGGACCAGGTAGAAGCTGGACTTCTTTGAAAATAACTTCTTGTGAAGATTTGATAGTGGATCCCATAAATATTTTTATATATAAAACAAAATTAAATGTATTAAAAAAAACTGTCTCTGAAAATGAAACTAATGAACGTCATTATACATTGGCCTACCTATCTTTAGAAACTATTTCAATTTACTTTAAAACACAGGAAACTTCATATTCCTAGTGAAATACATACTAAGTATAAAATGAATATTGAAAAAATCTTAAATTATTTTTAGTGATTATTTTACTGGTCATCATGATGGTATGGTGATTCTGAGACTGCTGTCTGTGTATCATGGGATAAATAAAATGGATAATTATCCTGTTGTCATTGAGATGTAATATTTTTAATATGATTGAAAAAAGAGATTAAAATCAATGAGGGAAAGTATAATGAAGTCTTGAATTTGAACTGGAACTATCAGTATGCCTCAATATGTTTGTTCTTAAAAAATCCTAACTCATTTCTCAGCAAAGGACTGATAACAATGACACCCCTAACATCCAGACTGTGGTTTCTAACCCTATTTCCTATCAAAGGAATCGGCACTTCTTGGAGAAATGGCTGCCTCTTGGTCTAGGCTAGAAAAGGTCCAAGGTAAGCCAAGAAAATGTAAAATATACCAGAAAGCAGACTAGCAGGAAAGAAACATGCTCAGGAACTAACTTAAATAATCTCCCATTGACCACAGATGGGCCAATTTTAGCATCAATTAGGATGATAACTAATAGACTGAAACACATCAAATGTGTTTAAATCAGTTCATTCAACTTTGGAAAATGTTAGGTATCAATTCATTTTGAAAACTGATAACTGAAGGGAAAGAATCAAGTATTTATACTGCTTTTCCTAAATGATCTGTGCCTTAGGTAATCAAGTAGTGGGAGAGGGGAAAGTTTTTAACAGAAGTAACAAGAACGTAATGACAGAATTAACATAGCACCATTTTGCAACCCTTAATGAATGAATCTGGGCAATGATCATCATGGCCAATGAATCACAGAAAGAGTTAGAAGTGAGAGAAGTATACAATATCGCCTCTGAAACAGTCCCGCCAAAAAAACGAAAACACCAAACCTGAATCTAATCAGTTCTCTATATCTAAATGCCAATTACAGGAAACACATAGGACAGAGGAATATGTTAAATGACACCACGTGGAGAAAATCAGCAACATTCCCCATATGTGGGAAACTTTATAGGACAAAAAACTTGACTTCTTCAATCAAGAAAATTCAAACAAAACACACACACACACACACACACACACACACACACACACACAGAGAGGGAGAAAGAAAGAAGGGGAATTTATAAATCAAAGGGAATTTTAGAGATTATAAAGCAATAAAACAGAGAAATGTGAATATCAACTGGATATACACATATTAATGTGTACTAAGGAATTATTTGTTTTTATAGATGTGATAACGGTACTGCAGCCTTTTAAAGATGATATTATCTTGTAGAGAAACATACATATTTTAGTTGAAATAATATGATGGGTAGGTGGTTTTGGGGTTGGAGGAAGGAGTAGGTGGGGATATAGATGAAACAAGGTTGGCCGTACATTAATACTTACCTAAGCCAGTTGATACGTACATTGAGTTAATATTTTTCTCTGTATTTCTGTATATAATACATTTTTCTATAATAAGATATTGCTAAAAATTGCTCTTACCATCTTGACAATGTAAGTGAAAGAGCATCTTTTCAAGCCTTAAGATTGTCAGTATAAAGTCATTAAGGCTTAGTGAAAGAGACTCTTCATAATTTTTAAGTGACCAAATTTGAAATTAAATTAAGTTATCCATGAAATCTAAGTGATCTAGCCTGTATACACCCTTGGACTGTAACTTGATGTAAAAAGATTATAAAAATCTTCATCTGAGGTTTATTGTCCTTAGAAAGGATAATGCATAGTTTTTATTCCATCTTTCTAATTAGTAATTTAAGCATATGTTCAGCATTTAACTCTAAATGTTTGCCTTCTCCCCAAGCTCGATGACAGCTGTCCAAGATTTGAATGCCAGAAAACATTTAAATATCAACATCTGTTGAATTATGTTAATTTAGTGTAATATAATTGGGCATGAGTTGGAATTGATAAGAAGTATATGAAATAAACAAAGGTAAATTCCCATCAATATCTTGGTATACAAACAAATCACTAAGGAATGATGAAAAACAATTATTTCTAAAGAGAAAAGGCAAATTTCTGATTACAAAGAAATCGATTCTTTTAAAAACAGTTCTAACTCTATGGGATATTATCTTGCTATTTTAAAATTTATTTGTAAATTTCTGTCATAACTGAAAGGAAATGAAAATTATCTAAAATGGGTGATAGTCCAAATGTTTAATATTTGAATATTTTATACATTGTTAAGAAAAACATTCTAATTATGCTTATATATGCATTAAATTTTTAGATTGCAGGATAATTCCTGTTACGAGCAGTAAATATTGTAATGTGATTTCAACTCTGTAGACATAAAATAGTATTTTTAAATTGAAAGTATTTTCAATGTGGCAAATAAATTTAGTAGGTTTATTCTGGGGACTGTAAGGTACCAATTATCAAGTAGCAGCTTCTGTTTATTGTTTTCCTGATTTAAAATATTAATTTTTACAGTGATTCTCTTATTAATAAATCAGAACTGCTTGTTTGTTTTGGGAAATGATCTGTCACATGTATTGGATTAACAGATCCCCAAATGTCCCCATAATGAAGTTATAACCCAGGCTGCAGTGGTGATACAAGCTGTTGTGATATGGCCCTGCAGGTGTACCTTAATCATTTCCTAGGAGAACCATCTCTGGGAGTTAAAGGTTAGTTCTGTGTCCATGCCCATTTAATCACAGGACCAATTTGGAGAGTGCCAACTGTGAAACAAACACCTGTCCTTAAGGAAATGTACTTTAGACCACAAATTCATTTCAGCGAAGGGTCACTTGAATAGCTTTCACATGCTAACTGTTTCCTGTCATTAGTGACCACAGCCAAATTCAACTGCAATCTTAGAGGTGAGAGGCTGTGTATACTTTGTAGTCATTTGAAAATATCTAATTCATCTACCAGAAAAAGAAAGGATATAAGCAGTAAGAGTTTCATTAGGGGGTAGATGGTTGGGTTATTTTAAACAATTTTTTTTATTTACCACACACTAGATACATTACACATTTCCAAATGGAAAATTCCTTTTTTTTTTTCCTGTGTGGGTTCTTCATATTAAACTGAAAAGCAGTGTCTCAAAATTCTAAGCGCCTGATAACTAAATTTATTTAATATAACGACAACTTAAAATAACCCTCTATGATCATTAGTTAAAATCTTGGCAAAGAAGAATTTCAGGATGCCAAAAGGACAGGAGGCATGAGAACTGGCAATTTGAGAACAGTGCAGCTTTATAAAATACAATAATTTGGTCATATAGAGTAAAACAGATTAATTAAATCCCTTAAAAACAATTTTATGCTGTATATGTGGCATGTTTCTAATTATTCTACTCTATCTCTATTCTTAGAAGCCATTTGAATTTTTTTTTAATTAGAATATATATGTAATTAAATGTATCCCAATAAACAAATATATAATGTATACATTCTAATTAAAGGGAGTATGTGAATATTTTCTATTCACTCATGCATACATAATAAATCAAAATAATCTAAAAGATATTTTTTCTGTCTGAAGGACTTAGTAAACTTTTTTACAAAAATAAAATCTAATGCTAATTTTAGGTTTGGAAAGAAAAAATGATAAAGATGTAGAAACTTTATTTTTAAAGTTAGTATTTAAAAGCAGTTTCGAATAATTATTTTGGACATATAAAATACATAAAAGATAAAATGAGTGATATAACTTTAAAATGTGGTGCTGAATCATTAGTTTTCATATGGCAAAGGATGTGTCTGAAAATCTAAAATTTACTAAGATTGGATAGATAACTTATCTTAAACAATTAAAATAAAGCATCATTTACTTTTGTTGATATATTTAATTTTGTTGACACATTTCTGTGAAAAGCAACATTAAACAAATATAGTCCATGTCATTAACCAGAACTCTAATGAACAGTTATCCTATCCCAATTTATTAACAGCTGCTCAAAAATGTAGTAATTAATAGTTTCATTTATTTTTGGCAAACCTGCAAAATGACAAATAGTTTTGTATCTGTTGCAAATTAGGTCTTCCTTTCAAATAACAAATGACAGTATGCGGAAGACTCAGCAAACTGGATCCTTGAACATCTTTGGATCTTTAAAAGAGCAAATAAAGAGCAGCTACAATTCTATCTGTTACATCTGCAATAAAATACAGTAATCTGTATCATCATATAAAAATGAATGGGCTCTATATTAATGTAAAGAGGAATGTTCTTTCTGACTTGATGGAAGAAGGCTGACACGAACGCGTGTGTGAACGTGATGGGATTTGTTTTGTTTCTCTGATTAAATCTATTTATTTATTTTTTTTTTTCATTTTAGGAAACTCTTTTTTACTACCAATCAGGATGACAGCAAAAAAAAAAAAAAAGTTTATTTCTTCCTTCTCACTATTAGTAGATAACATAAGAAATTAAAGCCCACAGTATTCATGGATTATCAAATCATTTGACACTAAGTAGATGAAAAATATAATGCTTTTAGGAACTAAGTAAAAGTGAATTAACAAATGCATGTTTCTAAAAGACGCTTTAAGAGATTACGTAGAATTTAATACTATCAGCAATAAAAATGTTTTCACTTGATTTCAAATTACATGTTAGACTACCAGATGATTTGGCCTTTGTATTTCATACGAGTACATGACAAAAATCATATAACTAAGAAAGGAGGGCAAATTCAAACACTGCCCCCCAGCCCCCTAAACAGGTACCAGATTCAAAAGGAAAGGTTTTGACATCCAAATAATTCAATAAAGCTGCCACAAACTATTAAGTTTGTTGCGTGGATTCTTACATTAATAAAGACTAATCATAAGCATAAAAATGTGTTAAAAGAGCAAGATCTTTTCAAGAATGATGAGTCACTTAGTATCAGGCATTGCTTAATGCATGTTTTTAACGGACTTACCATTTGGGAAAGCTATATTGAACTTTCTGCTGCTAACCAAAGGCTTTTGACATGAGAAATGATGTGAAATTATTTAATTGTAGCTCTAAATGAGGTGATTGCAGTAGGCAAGATCTTTCTAATTTTGAGAGGCACAAAATTATATTTAAATACAGAAATACCAAATAAAAAAAAAGATTGGCTATTGCAGAACAGTTCTCTGGGTGGCCTTGAATAGACCCAGTACTTCCCGCTTTCTCACTTGAAGATTTTAGGAAATACCTGTAGAATGTACTAGGAATGTAACATCCTGAGATAGAGAGGAACAGGCTGAAACAGCTTGGGCTTTGTTCCAGTGCCCCTAGAAACAAGATGTGCTTCGCCTCTTTAGCGCAGTGGGTCATTCTGCTCCTGAGGTATATAACCCAGGGCCGCTGCCTTTCCAGATCCCTGAGTTGTGGTACAAGTGGGGCACACGCAGCAGAGACTATCAGCCCCAGCTAGCTTTCCTGAGCCTTGGGGGACCTACTCACAGTGGATCAGAGGCTTCTTTTGTCCCTCACATGTGAGTGTGTTCTGTCTCACTGGACTCAGATTAAGTTAGTAAGTAGTGCACAGTGAACCTGCTTCACAGATATCAACTCTGGAATTTAAGAGAAAGAAGAAATAAATCTAGATGTCACTAGTATTTCTCTCTAAAAAACACTTAGGTGCACTGCCTCAAGGTTTATCTGAACGTGTATATTTTCACATCAGCTAATAATTGATTGTATGCAATGATCACTCAAAAACCATGCCTGTTAATTATTAAATATTGAAAGTGACGGGTATTAGGTAGTTTTTTATAACAATTGATAGGCTTTTACACATTTATTGCAAAAGTTTCATGTTTTCCTGAGTTTGTATTTATGCTTTCAAAGGTTTTAAGGTACGTAAATAACAGAATGAAATGAACAAACTCTGAGACACTTATTAAATATTAGGTAAGTGATAAAATGCAATAAAACTAAGATAAAACTTTATAGTAGGCAAATGGACAGAAAATACTGAAGAAATGGAAGAATAACTGGAAAATAAAACCTCATAGAATAATCAAACAGAAGTATCAGATGAGAATAATCAACATGATATAAGTAACATGGAAGGACATGAGACAGGAAACATGTAACTATAAGGACTGCAATGCAAAATCTTGAGAAAATACATCAAGTGACTACGTGAGAATAATGTCATGATGAAAATTTTTCACATCACTCACTATCTGACACACCTAGTCTATGATAAGAGTTCTCCTAAGGAAATAAAAATGAATCAACAAACTGAAAGAAAGATTATAAGACTCATATCACTTGAATCAATTAGATAAATTATACCCATATTAAGAATCAGTGTTTCTGTCTTAAAAGTTTGACTACAGGAACCCATTACCTATCATATCTGAGAAGAACGAGAATGTTAGTTGTTGACAATAAACATATGAACAACTGCAGTGCATTAATGCTTTATTAGTAACTATCGAAATATAATGGAATGGCATGTTATGATGAGCACTCCTGATGGTAACTGAAGCCATGGGAGGAGACAGTGAAGAACGAGATAGAAATCCAAAGTAGTTCTGCCCTTTTATGAAGAGGCAGAAGGATAGGGTACCTTCAAGAACATAGTATTCATTACTGATGAAGTAGAACTTCCTGATAGAACGGATTAAAATTACTAAATTGGGTTATTTGTTTGAAGGAGATCATAAAGGTCACCTGTTTGGTTCGACATAGAACAATGGAAGAGCTGGGAGACAATTCTTCTGCACTCATGATTAATGCAAATGAATATTAAAGTGGATGTGGCAAAAAAGGAGAAATGGCATGAATTGGACACCCAGAAAACCACTAGCAAAATGTGTCATAGTTAGTGGCATTGGCACATATTTCCCTAAAACTATTTTACAGAGATCTTGAAAATTCCCCTGAGGAGCTGAGGGTGAGAAGTACTCACATTCCAAAGGCTAAAGCCATAACTGCATAGCCCTTTATTCAGAGCTTTTGTGAGGAATGCCTACTTTAAGGGCATGGTATAGTCATGCACTTTGAGTCACTAACAGCAGACCACTTGTACATTTATCTTTTCTTACCTGCTTGGCATATTTGGGGAGTAAATGATCCTACAATTTATTGATTTAATGCATTACAGTTCTCTTCTCTAACCTTTATGTTTTTCCACAAGTTGAAAAGGGAAGTGCAGTCACTCATCCAAAAGGGGTAAGAAAAGTCAAGGTAATATTAAAAACACAATGAAAGAAAATGGGTTTCAAGAGTTGAACATAGAAAAATGCATGCATATAAGGAAAGTGAAGAATTTTCGTCTTGCATTTAATAAAACTGGTAGCAAAAATTAAACTTGAGTCTTTCTCTCCTTATTTTTCTTTTACCTTTTCAAACTGTCCTATGTCTAACATAATTGGTGGCTTCAGAAAGAAGAGAAAGTACACTGTATCCACAAACCAAGAAAGAGAGAATATATGAAAGGAATGTTCACAGAAAGAAGAAGAGATCTTGGAAATGAAAACTATTAATAACATTTTTAAAAATCATTAAATGATTTGGGACATAGCTTTGAGAAAAATGCCCAGAAATCTTCTAAGAAGACAAGAATGTATCAAAGAAAAGTTTTAAAAATTAGAGACCAATTAAGGGTGCTGTGACACCCAAAGAACAGAAAAAATGGCAACCACTGGAAAATGAAATACAATAGATATCCAAACATTTCTAAACACAAAAACGGTACAGTAAAAGTACAGTATTATAATCTATGGGACTACCATATATGCAATCCGTCATCGACTGAAATGTCATTATATGGCACATGATTGTACCAAACTGTCTTGATTATAGTAGCTTTATAGTAAGTCTTAAAATCAAGTAGTGTTAGCTTTTCAACTTTTTCTTTTTCAAGGTTGTTTTAGCTATTCTAAGATCTTTGCATTTCCATATGAAATTTAGAATTAGCTCGTCCATTTCTACAAAGTAACCTGCTGGGATTTTGATTTAGATTGTATTTAATCTATACACAATTTGGAGAGAACTAATCTTAAGACTATTGAGTCTGCTGACCCATGAACAAGGTATCTCTCTCCAGTTACGTAGGTCTTAAGACCTAAATAAATATCTGGTTCTTAATTATATGTTCTTTTTCATGTTTAGTTTTGTTAATATCTTCCTGTATCTCTTTTAGTTAATATGTATTATGCTAATTTTTTGACTCATTTGTGCTAACATTTATGCTTCTGTTGGAATGGGTAATCCAACAGATTGTTTTTCTTTGGAAAAGCTGTTCTCTTCAAATGTCTTATCTTGGCCTGTGAGTTCATTTTTCTCCGGGAGTATTGGATATTCTGTCAGGCAATGGTATAGGGAGAGGCCAGTCATCTGTGTCAGCCCTAAGTAATTCAGCAGTTGGGGTTGTTAGCCTTATAGGAGAGAGGTCCTGGCACCAGAAAACCATAGTCATCACACCCTACCCCATGAAATAACTCTTTTGATTACTCATTACTGATATATGGATTTCATTAGTGATATATGGATTTGATTCAATTGTCTAATTTTATGTGTTCTATGTGTCCCATTTTCTCAATGCTTTTTTTCTTTACTTTTTAAAAATTTTATTCTTTTAAATTGACAAATAATAACTTTACATATTCATGGGATACATAATGATGTTTGGATACATATAACGTAGTGATCAGATCAGGGTAATTAGCATATCCGTCATCGCAAATGTTTATCATTTCTTTGTGTTGGGAACATTCAGTGTCCTCATTCTAGCTATTTTTAATGGATTTTTTGGGGGACAATATTTTAATTCTATTTCCTCCTTCCACTGGTTTGGAAATTATATACTCCATTTCTATTAACTTATATAACTTAATAGCTATTTTGATATTTTACCAATGAATACTTAATATAGTCTTATCAAGTATCAGTCTCTTAACTATTATAATAAGACAAACATCCTGAACATCCTAAACAATTCAAGGACCTTAGATTGGACTTTAACTAAAATCACCAACACTGCTAACTTAACATGCTGTTGCTGTCCACTATTTTAGATTACCTTTTAAAAAGTTCTACAAATCACACATTATGATCATCACTTTATATAAGCAATGATTGTTTATACAAACAGCTTTATTTATTGGCTCAGTATTCATTCTTGCATCTCAGACTTTCCTTGGGAAATAATTTTCTTGAAATATACCCTTTAAAAATTCTTCCAGCAAAGGTCTGTAGATAGTAAACTTTCTCAGTTTCTGAAAATCTTAAAATGACTTACTTCATCCTCTTACATGAAAGATGGTTTTCCAGATGCAGAGTTCTAGGTTGACAATTTATTTTCCTGCTGTACTCTGGAGATGATTCCACTATCTTCTGGTTTCATTGTTGCTACTGAGAAATCTGATGTATCACTGTCATTCCTTTGTAGACAATTTGTCTTTTCTCTTGATTCTTTTAAGATCTTCTCTTTGTCTTTTGTGTACTACAGTGTACAATTAGGTGTGGATTTCCTTTTTTAATTCTACTTTCTATTCACTGTGCTTTTTGTATGGATTTATAATTTTTACCAGTTTTGGGAATTCTTAGCCAACATCTCTCATTAAATATCTTTTTTTTCCAGCTCTTCTACTCTTTCCATCAAGGACTCTGAATGAACATGTCTTAGATCTTCTCTGTGTCCCTTAACCACAGGAGACGAAATTTTCCATCTCTTTGAATTTTTATGCTATATTCTGGCCTATTCTTCAGATGTATCTTCCATTTCGCTAATTATCTCTTTGATAATCATATTTTTCATTTCTATTATTTTTTTTCACTTCTGCCTGATTAATGTTAATAGTGATTTGTTGCTTGTTCATTTTATTTCTATAAACATTTCACCCATGGTTATTTTATAATCTGTGTCTTGCAATTTTAGGATCTGGCATTCTCAGGGGTAAATCTACTACTTGTTTATGTTGACTATCACTGATGGTGAATTATTTCATTTGTTT
>NW_012155729.1:6158317-6160054 GCF_000956105.1 Propithecus coquereli
AATATGGTTAGATCATTCTTTCAGGAATGTCTTAACTAAATAAGTATGTCTTAAATTTCTCTTAAATACATATCTACTTCTTTCCATCTCCATTGCCCCATTCTAATTCAGATCATCATCTTCTCCCACCTGTAACAGCCTCCCAAATGCATTCCCTGTCTCTAGCCTTGCTCCCGTCTATCCATCCTTCACTCCGTAGCCAGTATGAGCTTTCTAAAATTAATCTAATTGTATTACTCTTTTGAGATAAAACCCAAAATCTTGTGTAAGGCTTTCATGGCCCTTCATAATTTGATTACATCTCTAAACTCAGAATTTATTATGCTTTCGCCTACCCCTGACCTAATCTCCTTACTTCTAAATATATATCCAAGCCATACTGAACCTTTTAGTTTGGGGTATATACCACACTCTCACTCATCTCTGGCCCTTTGCTTCAACTATTCAATTTTGCCTGCATCTCCAGAGTTCAGCACTGTGTCTGCAACATTTTTAATGCTCAATAAATACTTGCTGAATGAATGAATGAACGAATGAGATAAAGAAATAGGGAGTGAGATCTGGTATCTGATATGTAACTGAAGCCATATCTCATTATTACTACTTATAGAAAATAGCAACCATTTATCTTAAGTCCATTAATCTGAAAGTGTTTCAATTTAGAAACACTTCGTACCATGAACACTAAATTGTTTCTGAAAATAAAAAAATAATTAATTACTTTGGCATTTCTAAGTCTAGTGCCTTTTAAAAAAATATATACAAACCAACATTTGTGACACAGATAGCTAGAGGTTAGATGATGAAATCTCTACCTCTATCTTAAATTAATAGTAGTTAATTAACTTTTCTATTCTAAGATAAAAGACAGATATTTGAGCACTATTCCTGAGGTTTGTGTTAAAACAGCTCAAATGAAGAACTCAAAATTCCAAACACAATGTTATGAAATAAGAAAAGAATTCTACCATGTAGCTTTGAAAAATGCAACTATAATGACCAAAATAAACATTAGGTTGTACCTACTAGGTCTGGATAGTTGTCAGAGAGGCCACCAACCTGGAAGAACTTAAATGAGACAGGACGCTCTCTGAAATTTGATGTTATAGCCCCTTCTATTAAATTCATATGACAATGTGTTTTCTTCCTCAAATTTATGATTTTGACAGTCTTTGTATATAAAAATGAGACGAACATCGAAATTAACGCAATGCATCTATATACAAAAGCCATCATGAAATTATCTCACTTTATTAATAAAATTATAAATCTGGGTGTTCCACTGCAACTTTAAAATGAAGCTCAGATAAAAACACAGACTCAGATCTCTGCATCATGATACACTGAGTTAATATGTAAACCTAGATCTTTTAAGGGACAAAAATGAAAAAATTAATCTAGGGTGTTACTAGAACAAAAAACCATACATTTGTACTTAAAAGATCCCCAACATATTTTTTTTTAAAAGGAAGTCAGGTTATGAATTCAAAATAAAATAAACAAGAATCAATGATCCCTCCTCTAAAATAAGTAGAGTAGCTCATCAGATTTTGAGAAATTCTTCATTCTTCTTATTGATAATATTTCTATTTCCTTGGACTCCTATCAGTGTCACAAGTGAGGTTACTTTTCAGGGTTCTGACTCAATAATGTCAAGTCTGATTAAAAACAGAACTTCTGAATATGGTGCGAAGTGCTTCTTACCTTCCAACTTTCAGATTGCTGGACTTAGGCCAC
>NW_012155729.1:6161738-6165115 GCF_000956105.1 Propithecus coquereli
AAATATTTAAAAATCTCTGAAAATATATCGATCCCTAGTATACCAAAGTTTAAGCAAAAGGCTGATTCAAAAATTGGTCAAAAGATTAAAAAATTAAAAAATGAAAAAAGAACTGGTCAACTTTCTTCCTCATAAGTTATTAGCTGTTAAAATTAATTTTTAACTGGAGAATAAAGCTTAGCTGGAAGTAACCAGGTTTGCCGTGATCTAAAACACAAATTTATAACATCACTTCAGTATTTCTCAAATTCTACAAGGTAGAAAATGAGCTTTAAAAAATTTTATTTTGGGATAAAATAATCCTGATTCAACTTAATACTAGAAACAAAATCTTATAAGCATTATACATGGAAGGACATGAATCATTTGGGAAAGCAGGAAGTCAAATTTTTGCATTCTAAATAATAAGATGACCTCATCACAGATGTAACTTAGCCTAGTTAATTTCTGAACCTATGAAAATAGTGGTACATATTCTATTATTAACATGAGAACTATCTGTAAAGAGGCAAATCAGTCTCATGGAAAAAGGCAAATTAAAAAATCATTAAAATTAAATTCACAAGATCTTTTTTATTAGGCTCATATGTGTTAAGAAATAAAGAATAATTTATAATGAAGTGTGTAGTACCTTCCTTTCATAAGTAAAAGGAACTACGGTATATGCAACCGCCTATGAATCTGCTGCCCAACCCAGGAAACCAAACATCACCAACAGAGTCATGTCACCAATCACCATTATCAAGTACAAACTCCTCTTTACTACCTACCTACCTTCCTACCCTTCAGAAGAAATCATCCTTGAGTATCTGAGGTTTATCACTTCCTTGTATTTTAAAAATAACTTTTATCATCCACAATGAAAAAAAAAAAACTTTGCAAGGACGCAAACCCTACAATGAATATGCTTTAAAACTTGACACAAATTTAAGCTCTAAATAACTTTAGCATGCTTCAGTGACAAATACTTTCAAGGGACAAATAAAGTAGGCTATTTTATATGAAAAGTAACGGAAATGAATGTTAACTTCTTGCTAAGTCAACTAATCATTGTGTTATCATGTATACCAGTAAGAGATTTTTTTTAAAAAACAATTCTTCTAGAGATAATAATGGAAACTTGTAAGAAACTATCACTGTCTTCTAAACTTCACAGATAAAAATAGTCTCTTGCTGGCTGATCTTATGTTTAATACAAATTTATTCTTAAGCATAGGGACTGTTTTGATATCTTACCTTTATGAAAAAGAAATATAAATAGGGAGGTCCTACAAACGAGTGAGTGGCAGAGCCTTTCCATGGAGGTGACACGTGTGACTGAGGAAGGTGACAGTAAAGGAAACCCTGATGGTGACTGAGGATCATTCATTTGGTCAGTGTATTAAGCACTGGCACAATTAACTCAATTTTAAGTAAGCTGGGGATTTATATCCTTTCTTGTAAAGCTGATCTACTACCCTGCAGGGAGACAGTTAAAGATTTGAAAGAGACTGAGTAACTTCCTTGTGGATTGGAACATTCCTTACCTGGTCAAGCTCAGTCCTAGCCCCAGGGCTAAACCAATGGCTGTAGAGGAAAGAGAAAAGGCATTAGCAGGAACCTAACTAAAAGCACATGAGCTCACACGATCAATCTGCATGTGCTTTAAGAAATTTATTTGCCACCAGCAATAGAGCCTTAAATATGCTTTATTTAATGGATATTTCATGTAATTCTAGAGTTAGACCAATTTTGACAGAAATGTAAGAGTGCTCATAACCCGGTAATTTCCAATTTAACAAGCAAACTGAGTTAGAATTACATTTCCATTTAATTATGTTAACATAAACTGCTGGGACTGTATTCATTTTATGAATCAATTCTGGTTATAAAATCTACAAATGCTATCATTTACCACAACTTAATTATAGCGTCATTACAACAAATTATGACCTTTTGATTGTTGCAGATATAAAAAAATGTTAAAAATACAAGAATATTATATGCTCTGGCTACGCCCCCAAGAACAACACACAAAGATCCTCTCAGAGTTATAACAACCTAGACTCCAGCTGAGAACAAGTTCAACAACATTAAAAACAAAGAAATCACTGCACCCTCAAAGCTTTGCCTTCTCACATAGGCCAGCTTAGACCATCTTGCTTCAGCTGCCCCTGGGACTCTTCATATTGACCTACCTGGTGATACCTTTTCAACAGGAGTTGTGATCATTAGCTATATGCCCAGTCTTTTGGTAGTATTCTGAATAAAACCTAATTATAAACATCAAGGTCTGGGGAATCGAGAGAGAGCTATTGTGGTAAATTAATCATTAGAAGCCCACAATCACAGGGTGTGATACTAATATTATTATTAATGCTGTTTATTGTTTCAAAAACCAGAATACTAAGTACTTGCATGTACTAAGTACTCTTCAGGCACATGACATGTTTATTTCCCATCCTCATAAAAAACGTACAGTTATTCTCATGTTCCAGGTGCAGAAACGAGGGCTCAGCAGTTAGGTTACCTGTCCGAGGTGTGTTTTCACCACACCATGCTGCAGGAGGGCGGGGGGCTGGAAAGGGCACATTTCCTGGGATTCTCTAAAACTTCTATGCATTCTCTAGCCTCTGTGGTACCAAGACTAGGAATTAGCAGCCTCTACATTAATAGGCTTTGTTCTATGCTCTGACTGCAATATTTCTCGTAGACAGTGATGGTCCTTGGCAGGTCAGATTCCACCACTGATGAGGGAAGAATGGACATTTACTGGTATTGGTGAATGACGTCTGGATTAATTACCAAATTAATTAATTATTCACAGCAGTCCCCGCGACAGCTTGACTAAGATATTTCTTCTGTTATCAGTTGTGCCTTTTTGCTTTTAAATTTTTTTTTAAAAGATCAAATGCATACCCACAGTTAAAAAGAAAAAACTTAAAAGGATTAAAAACAGCAGTCTCTTGTCCTGTCTATCCTGACTCCTAAACTTTGTTCAGAGAAACCACTGTCAACTCTTAGTCTTTTCCTTTAGTATTTAATGCTACATTTCTGAAGAACATGGTTATACTGATATCTTGTGCTTAATTGATTTTAGATGTTAAGGACTGACTTTCTATTATCATAAATTTAACTCTTTTATAACTAACTCCCAATCCTCTATTTCCAGTTATAACACCATTTTTGATTAATCAATTGTGAATACAGACATTATTATGACTATGTGAATACTTTCTGCTGTTCTTTGTTTCTCCTAAAGTTGATATTTGCCTTGTTTTTTTTTCTCTTTGCTATTTTTTTCTGTGTACCCACCAGCCTTCTTTATTACAGCTGTCACATCCTTATTCCTGATAGTTTTCAAATATTTAAAAATCTCTGAAAATATATCGATCCCT
>NW_012155729.1:6169375-6170594 GCF_000956105.1 Propithecus coquereli
AGTAGTAGTTGTAGAAAATTCAGTAAAAGCACTACCAGCACTCAATAAATGTTATATATGTGCTGGGTACCACACTCATGGCCATACATAGATTACCTCAATCAATTCTTAGACTAACTATGAAATAATCATGTTACTATTCAAGGTCACAAAGCTATCAAGTATTGGAATCAGAATTTGAATCCAATCTGTCTGACTCCATATCTTGTATTCTTAACCATATTTCCCCTTCATTGCCTTAGTATCATATTTTTTGGGGAGGAGGGTTTGGGTTGGTTTATCTATTTTTTTTTTGGTGCTCCCAGAACCTAGCAAAATACCTGGAAAACAAAAGTTATTTAATTAACTTTTCAGTGAAAAAAATGAGTGAATGAAGAAATACAGAGGAAGTAGTATCCTTAAAAGTGAAAGTTTCAAGTTTATGTAAAGGCAGAGGAGGAAAGAAAATACCCTGAAAGAGAATGGCGTTGCAAGGGCATTTATTTGTATATATATTTACACTGAAGCCAACATTCTAGAAGGGGTTTGCAGAGATACTAACAGTGAAAGAAATAACTGGGAGCAGGGAGCACAGAGTAGTTTAAAACTGATCACGGCTAGGCTGAAGGACACAGGTGGATTGGCTGTTCTCACAATTCAAAGGGGCTGCATGTGGTTTCCAAGTTCAATACTCTCTCTAGGATCCAGATGCAGTTTAGGCATGTCTAGAAACTAAGTCTGACATATTATTTCATTTAATCTTCATCAGAGCTCTGCCGATAACAAGAACAGCCATCACCTATGGAGCCCTCACTATAGTAGACTTTCAAGTACAGTAGAGCAGTTGTGGTTGGTAACTGTGGAGAAGAAGGCTTTTTTTTTTGTTAGTATGTCTAGAAAATAAATCCTAGAGAAGAAGGTTTTTTAAAACTAAAATCTCTGCAGATGCAGAGTTTTACACTAATTCCTTCTTACTGTTGCTTAATCCCCTCTCCCCGCCCACAGTGTTGAACTATAGGTAGCAGAAATAGATAGGAGTTCATGAGAAGTCAATTAATATTACACCTAGGCAAAAGGACAAAACGAACCTCAAGATTCTTAACTGACATCTCCTAAAATGTACTTTTCAGAAGAAAAGAGCTATTGCAGCTTATAATACAGATTTTTCTTGCTAGAGGTAAGTTTCTATTTTTGGACTCGGAAGCATCATTTTATTTTAACTTAATAGTGTGTCTTGCAT
>NW_012155729.1:6170644-6173306 GCF_000956105.1 Propithecus coquereli
TGCCCCACTTCATAAACCTAACAGCCATTTATGAGTGAGTCAGTTTCTCCACATCCTCATCAGCATTCGATGTTGTCACTATTTTTTACTCCAGCCATTCTGATAGATGTGTAATGATATCTCATTGTGGTCTTAATTTGCTTTTCTCTAATGGATAATGATGCCAAACATCTTTTCATGTGCTTATTTGGCATCTGTGTATCCTCCTTGGTAAAATGGATATTCATGTCTTTTGTCCATTTTCTTATCGGATTTTTTTTTTTTTTTACTGTTAAGTTTCGGAAAGTCTTTATATATTCTCTATGTATTTTAGATACTAGTCTTTTGTTAGATATGTGGTTTGCAGATGTTTTTTCCCAGTCTGCAGCTTCTTTTCAACCTTTAAAGGATCTTTTCCAGAACAAGAGTTTCAAATATTATTGAAAAGACTATTCTTCCTCCATTGAATTGCTTTTACACCTTTGTCAAAGATCCATTGGCAAGGCTTATTGGGCCACTTCTGGGTTCTCTATTCTGTTCCAATAATTTATGTGTCTATCCCTCTACCAATACCACATAGTCTTGAATACTATAGTATAGATATGTTAAGTCTTAAAATCTGGTAGGAGGACTCATATCACTTTATTCTCTTTTTAAAAATTGTTTTAGCTATTCTAGTTTCTTTGCTTTTCCATATACATTTAAAAATAATCTTCTCTTTATCTACAAACATTTTGGGGGGATTTCGATAGGAACTGCATTAAAACTGTATATCAATTTGGGGAGAACTGACATGTTTATTATGTTGAATCTTTCAACCCATCAACATGGTATGTCTCTTCATATTTTTAGATCTTTGATTTCTTTCACCATTTTTATCTCTCATTTTAATCTTTCATCTCTTTTACTCATTTTTCCCCAAAGTTTATGAAGAAAATTTTCAAATATTCAATAAAGTTGAAAGAACTTTAGAACAAACACCCATATATCCTCTTTCTAGATTCTACCACTATCATTTTACTATGCTTGGTTTATAAGGTATCTTATCACTGGTGTTTTTTGAGGAGAAGGTACCTCTTTTCCTGGTTGTTTGTTTTGGTCTCTCTTTATACCGAAGGCTTTTCTCAAATATCTGGTGATCCTTAATTATCCACTCAATATTTAAAAGGTACTACAAAACTGATCAGAAGAGCTTTTTCAATAAATAAGCTTATCTACAGGATAATCACATAACAAATTTCTCTTCATGGGGAAAACCTGCAAGGGTTAATATCGTGTGGTCTTTTTTTCTCAGATTAGTGAATTTCTCAAGGAAAGAAAGATTTACCTTCTTGACTGAGACATACTATTTCAGCTCCATGCTTAACCCTATTTCTAAGTTTTCAGCCTTTCCAGGGCTTGTGAGGAACAAGTTGGCATTTCTTTCATAGACATTTAAGTTTACATTCCTCCTATCTGCTCAGTTAGCTACAACTCTCCAAGTGCTTTTTATCTCTCTAGAAATTGGTTGAAATCTCTACTCTTAAGTGTCTTTTCCTTCTTTCTCATTGTGTATTTAAACTTTTTTCCTTTTTTCTAGTGGGATTTGGGTAGGAAGAATGAAAATAAACGTTCAGAGTGGCAAATAATCCAAGAGACAGTGATATCATTGAAGCTACGAAGGAAAAAGTTTCAAGAAGGGAGTAGTCACTGGTGTTAAATATGGAGAAATCAAATCTGACAGTGACTGAGAAAACTTTGGAGGGATCACTGGTGAACTCTTCCAGAGAAGTTTCTAGGAAGTGATTTGGGAAGAAATCAAGATTATAATGTCATAGTTGGGTATAGAAGAAGGGGGCATAGTGTAATCCACTCTTTCTAGAAGTTTGGCTTTCCAAGTATGAGTAAGAAACAAGACAGTAGGGTTAAAGAAAACTAAAAGAAGAGGTTAAAAAATGTAGCAGATGATGAAAGAAGCTTTTGGAAAGAAAAAGAAAACTCTTCAACCAAAAGCACAGGTGTTGGAGTCAGTGTTGGTCAGGGGAAGAAAAATCTTTTCCACTAAGACTAAGAAAAAGGGGAACGAATGAGGGTAAATTTGGTTAAGTTCATCCAAATCTGAATGGCAGTCTTAATGAATCTAAATAAGGGTAGCAAACACAAGAGAAAAAAGGGGGAAGAATATTAGGTTGTGGAAGGAAAATGGTACAATACCATTTAAAATTTGAGAGCTACATTAGTTCTGGGTGATCATTATATTTAAGTGTAGCCAGGTGCCTGAGTTACTCAAGTGACATGCAGATGAAGAATATTGAATTCAAGGAGGAAAATAAACTGTGCTAAGTGCCAGCATATATTATTCTAACCAAGCCTCACCACAGCTTTGCTGGTCACAGGAGTACACAACATTTTTTGAGCCCTTATTAAAAGGCATTTAATCCTTAAACTACCCTGGGGGTTAGGTACCATCCTCATTCTGCAAATTAAGAAACAGGCTCAGAGAGATTAAGTGATTTGCCAAAGATTTCATAACCAAGTAGCAAAGCTGGAATTCAAACTTAGGTTTTCTGATTCCAAAGCCCACATCCCTTCCAACCATTCTACATGTTGTTACAAATTAGGATAGCAGAAGTTGATGGAGAAAGGAAGACTAATTCAGGTGTCAGAGTCCTCTATGAATGAGGGGAAATGAGGAGGAGTAGGG
>NW_012155729.1:6184650-6186789 GCF_000956105.1 Propithecus coquereli
TAATTGAATGACTATTTCTCGCCATTCTTACAGGTTTTCATTAGAGCCTGTAACATAAATACTTTGCTCTATTTTTAAGCTTGAAATTCTAGCAAGTGAAATTATTTTAAATATTCCTATCTATCTCAAACCGTTTTGGTAGGGGATTTTCCAAAGCAAAACAAATACTGACTTAGAAGAATTATTAACTGAATGAAAGTAGTAGTTGTTGCTTAATATCCAATTAGGAGTCTCTAAATATTTAGTAATTGAATGACTATTTCTCGCCATTCTTACAGGTTCTTTATTACAAGCACTGAGGTAAGCTACAGTAAGGTTTACACAAAGCCACGGTTAATCTATGTTTTCCTTATATTCTTGCACAAGCATCAGGAAAGGGTGTGTTGATGACAACTAGTTACCATGACACTGAAAACTGGACCATTTGTTAGCTGCATTACCACACTAGACCGAAGATGTTCTGTTCCTTTTTCTCTGTCAAACATTATCACACAGTTGTGATGTAAAATGGTAGGAAGAAATCGAAGATTAAATTATTCTGCTCAAAGATAGAAGAATTGATACAAGGGACTCAGAGCATGGAGAATAAAGGGATATGATAACAAGGCATGACAATGAGGTCTTAAAGAGTCTACTATCCTTAATTTAACTGTGAGTTGCAATAAGAGGAACACAGAGACAAGCTTCAGTTCTTGATCCATTACTTAGTAGTAAGTGACCTAGAACAAGTTGCAGAGCCATTCTGAATTTTAGTTTTTTCAAATTCAAAACAGGGCTCACACCCTGCTTACTTTGCAGTGCTGATATGGGTATAGAATGAAGTTAACATATAGGAAATGCCTTTGCCTACTGAGAAGCACTATGCAATATAACTATATAAATGTATCATTCTTTTAATAATATTCATCGTGGCTTTCCACACCCTCTAAATATAAAATAACATGTCCACTGAAATAAAGTGTGAAAAATACCAAAAGGTACACCCAACTCCACACCTCCACAATAAAATATAAAACCAATCTACAATCTCATCATCCAGAGATGACCAATTCTAGTGTTAACTTCTGGTGGTGGTCTGTCCTACATCTTCTGAGAGTAAGTGCATGAAGCCAAGCAACTTATTAGCCCTTCTGAGCCTGAAGTTCTCATCTGTAAAAATCAGGCAATTGGAATGGATAGTGTCTAAGGTCCATTCTATTCCAGTTCAAGTACTTGCTTCTCTTG
Source organism: Propithecus coquereli (assembly GCF_000956105.1). NCBI lineage: Eukaryota > Metazoa > Chordata > Mammalia > Primates > Indriidae > Propithecus > Propithecus coquereli. The sequence continues at coordinate 6,185,875 of NW_012155729.1, forward strand.
CCAATTATCCATTATGTTCGACAGATATTCAGTTAGTGCCTTTATGAACACTTTTCATCACTAGCCAACAGTAGAACTTGATAATTTTGACTTGAGAGCCTTTGATTTGATAAGTAAGGTGTTGTGCTCTTTATTGTAAGAGACTCAAAAAGGAACAAGACAAAGTCTCCAACTTTGTTAAGTTTTGGGTCCATTAATGGGAATGTAACATGTATATTAAAATTATATTCCAGAGAATAATGTGATAAATGCTATAATCAAATACAAATAAAAACCCAAAGGGAGATAGGAGGTATAGAGAATTGCTGATGGGAATTTGGGGGAAAACATCAAAGATTCCTTTGTAGCAGATGCTATTATTGTCTCCCCAATATCTCTAGAACTGCCTACTTCCAAATTTCTGGTTATATCAGTAAACCAAACCACTATTTGTGTAAACCATTATTTGTAGAATATTCTGTTACTTTTTCCTGAAAGCATTCTATACAACAGTGGTCCTTACCATTTTTGTGTACATATTGCCTCAAACAGTTATGAAAATATCCTCCTCACATATTTTTCATGAAGACATCTAAAATTTTCAACATAAATTTCAATATTTGCAAAAAATTTAATTTTGTATCAATTACAGATCAATATTTTAAAATAAAACCATTACACCACACATTTAAATATATACATTGGAATCTAAATATCACTGTGATTTGATATTCACCCATTTTCCATTTAAAACAAAAACAAAAACTGGATACATACGTCTTTAAAAGTTGAAAATTTTACATAGTTTACTTTTCTTCTCAAACTCCTTGCCAATTCACTTCCTCATAGAATTTTATCCTAATAAATTTTTATTTGTGGAAGCCTTTTTATTAGTTACCCTGCCATATTCTTCTGCAACAAAAATATGTATGTGTG
>NW_012155729.1:6186839-6207037 GCF_000956105.1 Propithecus coquereli
TTAAATATATACATTGGAATCTAAATATCACTGTGATTTGATATTCACCATTTTCCATTTAAAACAAAAACAAAACCTGGATACATACATCTTTAAAAGTTGAAAATTTTACATAGTTTACTTTTCTTCTCAAACTCATTGCAAATTCACTTCCTCATAGAATTTTATCCTAATAAATTTTTATTTGTGGAAGTCTTTTTATTAGTTACCCTGCCATATTCTTCTGCAACAAAAATATGTATGTGTGTATTTTTCTGAAATCTCTGTGACTCTTAAGACTAGTTAAAAATTATTTTGAAAGGTGTGTCAGTAAGTGCTGGTAACAATTATTGGTAGTTGATAACAATCAGTCATTTAGGGTATGAAACAGTCACCAATAGTATTCAATTAATTAAACCAGCACAAATATATTTTGATAATGTTAAACATAAAAAATAAAATTTTATTAGAAAGGCATCATTAATGAGCTTTCCACTCAAATTAGTTTTCACATAGCCACTGATGAATATTACTTTTAGCATCAATTATATTACTGTATTTTATTTTTATAGATTTGAGTGCTCAGAAACCTTGTTCACACAAATTGATAAATGGAAATAAAAGGAATTTGGTTAATAAAGTTACTTGATTATTTGAACTTCTTCAGAGATTTATGCCAAAGTCACACAATGATTTCCAGATTAAGGAATATTTTTAATAGTCTACTAGCTACTGAAAGAAAAGAATTAGAAACTACCTACCGAATTTGCAAAACGCTTTGTAACTTAGTCAATTAGATTCAACCCCTCAACACCAATACCAGCACAACGTTGGAAATGTCTCTGGAACCCAAAAGAATGTTACACTATCCACCAAAGTGAGATAAGGATTGGTGGGGGTGTCTTTTTTTCCTCAAGTAGAAGAAAGGTAGTTGTGAAAAGAAAGAACCAGAAGAATAACCAGGGCTGATAAATTTCAGAGAAGTCTATCGATGGAAGCGAGGGATCTGAAAATTGATTCCCTTAAAACTACTGGTGACCATGATTTCCTTGGAATTATTCACATAACCTGAGGGTACGAATACTTTGGTTTTTCTACCATGAGACGTTGAATTTGATAAGAGTCAGTTCCATGTGTCTGACTCGGGAGCTGGAGCCTTCTTCCTTGAATGGAAGGAGGGCAGGAGGCAATATGGAACCATTTATTCCACGTAGACAGTTGCTGAAGCACACGATTAACTCTCTGTCCACACAGTGTACACTGACCATATACCTTCTGCTGTTAAAGGAAATGACAGGAAAATTTCAAATATTGGGTTTTTCTCCTAGGGAAATGGAAGAGACAAACTGAAGAAAAAGGGGGTCCATTTTAAAGCAGAGAGACACCCCTCCAAGGGTGCTAACTCAAGGCAGTGTATCTGGGACTCTGGATTCTGTATGTGCACGTGTACACGCACATGCGTGTCTGTCTGAACAAAGTTGCCTGTGTACTTATTCATTTGTGTAAAAGAAAATTCCCACGATGCAGTGTTCTGTGGCTTCTCCTTGTCAAGACAGAGGCCTTTAAGGTGGCACCTTCCCCATTCGTTCTACTTTGGTATGGGATAGGCCTGAAAATACAGATTTGCTATTATAAAAGAGCCTATGAAATACAGCTAAATTGAATGAAAGTCTTATCATTGGGAAATTTCAGTGTGGAAAAATCACATTTGGGACCCCTAAATGGAAACAGGCAGTGGCATGGCATATACTCCAGTTGACATTATCCAATTTTTCCTATTTTAAATTCATACTTTCATGTCTTCATTCATTCAACAACTATTAATATTTCTGACTGTGTACAATGTGCCAGGCACCGTGCTAGCACCGGGACCACACTGGTGATAAAGAGATACGGCACTTGTCTGCCCTCAGAGCATTTATAATCTTTACCAAATGCAATTTGTGGTTTGAAAATGCTCTAAATGTACTTTGGCTGAGTTTTTGTTTTTTTACCAGAACAGAAAATTAAGAAGAAAATATACAAAACTTTTGGCTGTCATTCTGAGATAATAAATGCTTTACTCTTTGTTTTTTGTTTTTGTTTTTTTCTGTTGGAGAGAAAAAAGAGAGGTCTTTTGGGATAATAAAAATGAATTAAATCAGGGAGGACAAAAGGGAAGATTATGATATCATTTTGCTATATCTGAACAATAGTTTCTGTTTTGTATTTGTTAAGGAGTGTATTTGAAAAAATAGCAACTAATGGATTTTAATGTGATTGCTTAAAAAATTCATTCCATAAGTTAATTCATGTCTTTCTTCCTTTACTTTGTGGCCTTTCTAAAGTTCAACCAAGTTTACAGGAGACAATATGGTATTGAGCTAAAATATAAAACTAGTTAAGTTTTTCTAACAAAGACATATGTAGAAAAAGAATTGGCATCTAGACATTCAACCAATAATTTACCAAACTTAAGCTCCAACTGCTTAATTTTTTGAAATTATCTAGTAAAGTAGTCTCTTTCTTTTTGTTGCTAAATGGAAGTATATTCTGGTCCTTCCACGGTGATTTGATATTATTACTAACTGCTGGGCAAGAACAGAGAGCAGGGAAGTAATGAGAAAATCAGTCTCTTACTCTTCATTTTATTATTTTAAAAGGGCTGGGGCATATAGGGAGTAGGAGAGCGTCATGCTACTCAATGTAATGAAAACTTACTTTTAAGATAATACATACATGTCAATAATGTATGAATTCCAAATTCTATCACAAATAAAGGAATAAAAACCTTTACTTAAATTTCTGTTATGGTTTTCATTTAAACTGTTCTTGCATTATTACAATTGGTATTTACTCTTTTTAAAGATAGGTATAAATTAAACCATCTTTACTAGAAATAGCTAACAGTTTTTCAAAAGAAATAAGTAGAACACCCTAACAAGGTTATATAAACACAATAAAAACTCACTCATGGTGATGAGAATCTGGAGAAAAATGAACCATCCTCTTGTTACTGACTGGGCCAGGAGTAGGCACCTAAAGGGAGATTGAAACAGAATAAATAAGTCATGGATAACAGCAGCATAACTATCTGAGGACATCACTCTGAAATGGAGAATAGAACATTAATTCTCAAATCTCAGACAAAATTGCACAGACCAAAAGTATAATTTAATTCCTCGTAAGAATGCTCTACTGATTTTGGTCTAGTATAGCTTCTTTGCTAGAATTTTAAAAGTATCTTTACAATCGTTTAAACATCTTTCTTAAGAAACAGAGCAGTGACTCTTATTTCCAAATATAGTCAAAGTAGGCATATATTTAATCTCATGTGAAAAAAGAGGCTTACTTAGTGCTGAGCAGATGATATTTCTAAGGACCAATGTATTTATAGTTAGTTCATAAATATAATATGTATTATAATGTACACACTTAAATGCATACAAAAACTTAAGACTTGGAAGTAGTGAATAGTCCTTTTTATAGTAGTGCCATAAACTTAGGAGTTATCTATATATTTACATACAAACACATGCAATTTCATCTAGGAGAACAATATTTCACCCCTTTATTTCTAAATAAAATTAAAAAGCTGATAAAGAAAAGTTCAAATATTTTCTTGATGAAGTAAGCTACTTCCATTTTTTTAGAATTTCACAACTTTCCTATCTTACAAAAGGTTCTCAAAGGAGATATAAACACAGTACCACACATGAATGCATCTACCATCATAATCAACATGGCATCAATTTACAGCAAAAGGCTTTAAGTTATGTTTTACTGTAATACAAAAATCCTTCTGCAATTATAGAAGTGCCATTTCAATAGAATAGAATGGAGAAAAAAAAGGCATGATGAAGCCAGTAAATGACTCCAAAAAGAAACTAACTTTTCAAACATTTATTTCTTCTTGTATCACTTGGCTAACAACGATGCCGGCATAGACTCTGGAATTCTAAGAAACGCAAATAGTGCAACTGTGCACAGATGATGACATTAATAACTCTATGGTTTGAGCACCACAGGTAAACATGTGGCTCAACTCCAGGACTGCATCCTGCATGCACCTCAAAATAGGGTTTTCATGCTATTCCAGTGGGCATCCCTGGAATGCAGTAATCCATTTTCTACACTGCGGCTATGAGAAAAGCCGACTGTGCCTATGTCATGCTTTGTTAGAGGTTCATGATCACATTATCTCATGGTGGACCTGACACTTTTATTCAGTTTACAGTATGTTCTGTGTACAGGCAACTTATTTCCTTTGCCAGAGCTGCTGACAACCTTTTCCACACTATATTAATCTTGTTTACTGACTTTATCTTGGTACAAATATCAGAAAACTGAACTTTTTATCTCAGAGAAAAAATAAACAACGTGTTGACAGAAGCAGAAGCTATTTTCAGGACCAAAATTGCTTGTTTACCTGAAGCTATACTTATGGAAAAATGTTTAGGTCTTGTTCTGGCCTGAAATACATAATCTGAAATTTAATAAATGAAGAAATTTCACATACGCCCATGTGATAAATTGCCTGATGAAAACAATGCAACTGAATACAATAAAACCGAATTTATAACTAATTTATACCATAATACGAATGTAAGCTTTCACTCTAGTCAGAAATAATCATACGATGTATTTCTCAGCGATCGTATGGATGTATAAAAAAACTATAAGCTCAATTCAATTGTAGCAAATAACCCACAAAAGATTTACAGTATCAAATGTAGATATTTAAATGATTTTATATATTTACCTAGTACATGGCCCTTTAAAAAATAGAGGTGAATAGCCTTTATTGTTATTTTAAGTCAATTTCTGTTTTACTTTTAAAGATATGCAAAAATAGGCAGAGTTTAGAATTTTTTTTAAATGAAAGAAAGCAACACTGAGATCGAGACATGATGATCTTTTTCAGGTTCGATGTCAGTGGTCTGCCTCAAAAGTAAAATGCTCTTAAGATGGGATCCTTTTGTTACCTCAGCAACTAGATTCTCTTACCTAAAATCTGAGAATAATATGTTTAATATAGAATTCAGCTTCAGTGTTATACTGAAGTTCCAGCGGATTTTAAACTTTGAAACGTGTTTAATATGATTGATAAATAGGACAATACTTCAAGTATTACAAAACAGTAAACATACTTAAGGAATTCTTTCTAGAAATTTATAACTATCTCATTAATTCAGGGTAGATAATAATCCTTATAAAAATAAAAATGAAGCAGTTTTAAACATCAGATCAAAATATTAATTTCTAGTAAACAATTAAGTATGGTGATTATTTTATTCTCTAAAATATATGCCTTCCAATAATTTCAGAAATGTCTTAGAAATTACAAATTTTAAAAAGTCATATCATGTTAAATATCTAGTAAAATATACACATAGCAAAGTTATCAGTAAGAAAAAAATAGATTTTATTTCAAAAGATTAGATAAGGAACAGGTATTCTGTCCTTCATGAGAAACAGTATCTCCACAATCTAATTCTTGTAATTGTTAAAACTCTGGAGACAATCATTTATGCACTTAGCCAATATTTAGTGATGATAACCTTAGACATCACATTACATGCCCTGAATTCTTGTGATTCACTTGTAAAATATTACTACACAATAATGACTACAATCCTAAATAAAGCAGGTATATTTCTTTTCATTACCTACATTTACTACACAAATTTTTAAAAAGTAAGCTCAAAGCTAGAAAGGAATAGATGGCTTCTAGATAACATAACTTCATGTCATGATGCTAAAAGATCACACAGGTCTTAGTTTTTGCTGCTGTTTAAAATCAAGTTATCAACCTCAAAAATAGGAATGTAACAGTGAGAGATGAAAATTTAACACAAGTTATATAAGTATCATCGTCAATTCATAAGGTCAATAAGTACCAATATATTGGAAAGTCAGCTAATTGATATCAATGACAAAATATCTATTCTCTCAAGTACATTAGATACATTAAAAGCAATTTTTTATTCCTTTTGTCACTGATGTATTAACACCAATTTTTTAACTTACATAGATGAACAAATCACCTCCCAAATCCGGTAAACTTATCTGAGGCTCAACAGCCTTGTTAAGATTAACACAGAGGTTATTCAATATGGATGATATCCTACTTATATGCTCAACAATTAAGATTCCTTCTGTAAATTAATGGAGTTTTATGTCTTGTCCCCACGTAAGTACAAGAAACCATCATCCTTTCTTCTTTCCCTTTAGTACAGCTTTTCCCCTTCAACCATGCTCTGATTTCTAACTATATTCTATTTACCTCCAATGCTATTCTACTTCAGTGCCCACACTGACAAACACTCATGGTGGCAGGCTGCCATTCAAAAGGCAGCCTTTCAATTTTGTGAGGACTGGTCAATCAAATCTGCCAGGCCCCCAGGTTGTAGGGAGGCATTGCCTGAGCCTCCCTGCCAGTGTGTCAAGATCCAGAAGTTTCCTGCTTATCTTATGACAATTACTAATTTGAGTGAACTTCTTTGGAGAAAGAAACAAGCCTTTAAAGTTTAGCAGGTTCTGCATGAAGGCCCCTAGTATGTTCAACAAATGTGTCAGTCAAATATATATGATAGATATTAAGGAAAACAATGCCACAAAAACAAGTTTAATAATATGTCGGCAAGTCTAGGGGTAGGAAGTAAAAAGACGAGGGCAAAGAGGTGGGAGGAAACCTATTTTAGTTGCTAGTCTATAAATTACCTCCATAAAGAAAAAGCCAAGAAAATAATATTCTAAATGTTTTGTAGTAATTAAATTTAATTACGTTATTAAAATGAATGTGTTGAATGTTTACCTTTCATTTCCATACAGAAGAATAAAGAAGATTCTCCAAAAGCATTTCAAATGTGGGAACCTGGCTTTTATATATTGCTGTTCTAAAAGTTCTGTTACAAGATAGTTGGGGGGTATGAATAAAATATTTCATTGTGTCATCTATTCTCATAATATTACAGAATGGTCACAATTCACAAAAGGCACAATCTATTTGCGGATGGGAAACATATTCAAGAAAATAACATTAGAATTACTTTTAAAGCAACATACAAAAAAGTAAAAATTACTTTAGAATTGCCTTTAAAGCAAATACTCAAAGTGATAATCTGAGTAGCATAAATTGGGTATCATTTATAAGATTAAAGGGAAACAAAGTAGTAATCTGATTTAAGAGGAATAAAAAGGAAAAATATCACCTCTAAGAAGGGAATTGTATGCAACTTATCTCCTCCTGCTGCAATTCATCTTACCAACTTGCCAAATTCAACTTTCTAAATTACAGCTTTTCACTTGTCAACTTTCTCATTCCAGAGCCCAGCCTTGGAAAATCTTCAGCCAACAACGCTGTGGACTTTGCCTGTAACTTCAGGTAGCATGCAGGCTATTTTAATTATAGGCAAGAGGCCGGGCGCTGTGGCTCACGCCTGTAATCCCAGCACTTTGGGAGGCCAAGGCAGGAGAATCACTTGAGGCCAGGAGTTTGAGACCAGCCTGAGCAACATAGCAAGACTCTGTCTCTAGAAAAATAAGAAAAAAATTAGCTAAGTGTGATGATGCATGCCTGCAGTCCCAGCTACTGGGTAGGCTGATGTGGGCGGATCACTTGAGCTCAGGAGTTAGAGGCTGCAGTGAGCTGTGACTGTACCACTACACTCCACCTGGGTGACAGAGTGAGACCCTGTTTCTAAGAAAAAAAAATTAAATATAGGCAAGACAGTAAGACAGTACATGGTGCCACTTAAAAGGGTTGCCAGCACCTGTTATAGATAGACTAACAAGAATAACAAATGGCTCCACTACTAATCATTTCAGCAAAAGTAGTACAGCATTTAAAAATTGTCCTGGAGGGGTGTAAACACTCCATGATGTGAATAGGTAAAAGAACTTGGAGAAAATTAGAGAACTTCAACTATTTTTCCTTCGAAAGCAGGTATCAATCTAAATGTCTGATTACACCCTTAAACCAGAAAGTTTTTATAAAAATAGAAAAAAATCACAGGAAATAAACCACGGAAAAGCACAGGCTTTCCTTTCAATTGAGGATTAGCCTTGCTAGCAGGAATCATACATGTGTCATGGGGAAGATGCTCACCTTAGAGCTGCCAGTATCACATTGAGTAGTGAAAGAAGACACAGACTTCAGGCGATTTTGAAATAATCTTAGTGCATTTTCAAGTAATAGTAGCACATATATTTCTCTAAGAATCGACAAAATGAAAATTATACTAAACTGACTAGATTTAGAAATATATATATTCACATATATTTATATGTATAACATTAGCAATTATTATGGTTTTAACCTAAAACTAAACAATGTCATTATTTTAAATATTCGTTGTAAACAGTTTTTTCCTAGTTAAAATGTTAGCATTAATAATTAAGAATTTAGAATTATTGGTCTATTCGAAAAATAATACTTCTAATTATTAAGTACATAAATTCTCATTTCTGGTATATATTACTAATGAATGATCTAAATGCTTTAATAGAAAAGATAAATCACTGCATAATTCAAAAACAAATACAGCAACAACTTTTTTGATATCACTCCATGGTATTTATTCTTTTTGAGTAAGAAACTAAAAATGAGCCAGCTCAGAAGGATGCCCAACAGTGATAGTAAAGAGTTTCACTTTGCCATCCAGTTTTAGCAGCAAGCTGTGAGTGGCCTCTACTGGCTGACCAAAGGCTTCCTAAGTCCCTCATTTATGGAGCTTGCAATATTACGAGCTTTAAGAAAATAAGGGTATGTCAACATATGTTTATGTAAAATCCACTGTGTAAAAAGATCACCTTTTATAACGCCAAGTGTCAAAGTAATAAAATGTACATAAAATGGTGTAAAAAACTTTACAATTTCATCCCACTGTTACTTGCTTGAATTATATGGAGAATCTACACATTCTCTAAAATTCTAATTTATATACCATGATAGTCTAAATGTGGATTTTCTTATTCAATTCATATCAAAGCAATACATATCTATATTTTAAAATAAATATATTCTGGGGATCATTTTATGCATAATATAGAAATTCTCAAAATCAAGTGTATGTTTAGTTTTAGAAAATTTACTTTGAAGGAAAACACAAAGACTGATTTAAATACCTTTGAAAGAATTGGTAATTTTTAAAAAAGGATTAATATTTTATGTAATGGTTTATGAAAATACTATCCTGGAAACATAGTAATAATCCAGAGCAATTTTAAAGATTTCCACACTTTCGCACTTATGTTTTAGGTTGAAGTAATTTCATACTTGAAACAAAGTAGCAATTAAGAAGGCAAAACCTTGCTAGTGTTAGGAAATGCCAATTTAGCATTCATAACGGAGAAGAAAAAAAAGTTTCAATTTTTGTTCAGCAGCTTTCTATTAATAAAAGCTTCTATGCATAGGAGAATTGATAATTTTTATTTATCTATTTAAACATGCAATTATATATTTGATATACTTCAATCTTTATCCAATCTATTTACCTAAAATATATGCTATTACAATTATTATCACATATGCCTAATGATGTCAAAAGGGACTACATTTATTTTAAAAAGTTATTCTTCTCACATATAACAATATTCCAGTATATTTCAACCTTCATTTCAGAATTCAGTCCCATTACCTTGCCTGCTTGAAATTGTTCACAGGGTTATCTAGCTGACATATAAGATAACCCTCCATCTCACTAGACACCACCGGGATATGACACACTGACCCACAGTAAGCCCTGATTATTAGCCTGAAATATATAGCACATAATATAGCTCCTGCTGAGGAGTTTGTTTATAAACATCTTTTAATCTCGCTGGCCATTTAAAGTACTTTTAATAGTAATGTTCAACTATTTTAAGAAATTTCAGCTAATGAATAAAAATTTTGTTATATTATTTTGAAGCCTCCACTCCTAGTTCCCACAATTTTATAAAAGTTAAAAAAAAAAAAAGAGTCACATATACAGAAAACAAGCCAGAGAGTGTTTTCTCCTTGGAGCTTAGGTTACACAGACTCTATTATATAAAGATAAGACTTAAAAAATAAAAGGGACACTCAGAAGTTTTGATTCCTAAGGAGATTTACAACATACTGAAGCTTGATACATGTGAAATTAACGTTCTTCTTCTTTTTAAATATTTTGGTAGTGGATGAGGTCAGTGGGCAACATGGCAGTAATGATAATGATGAGATCCAGCAAACACACTGGAGGACATAAATTAATAATATTAAGATATCTTTCTGGACAAAAATCCTACATGTACAAGGGCAACATACGTAACCTAAACATCTGTACCACGGGGAGGGCGGCGGGAGGAGGGGGGAGGAGGGAGGAGGGGACGGGTATTTGTATACACAAGGAGTGCAATGCGCACTACCCGAAGGATGGACATATTTGAAACACGGACTTTGGTGGGGGGGAACCAAGGGCAACACACGTAACCTAAACATCTGTACACCCATAATTTGCTGAAATAAAAAAAAAAAAAATTTCATTTAAGAATATAAGCAGACTAGGAAAACATTTAAGTGCTTACTTATACATTACTTCAATTATTCTGATACTCAAGATCACTTGATCAACACTTTGGTAGCCAAAATTATTTTCTTTCCACATTATTTGATAATGTATCACATCCTCCGTTGTGCATATACCTTTTTAAATTGCATATTATTCCTATTATTTTTCAAACTGTTTTTATAAACTAGTCAACCTGACAGTGTGTTTTATAAATCTTAATCTATATCAAGGGGAATTACAATTACAGTTGGTTTTCATGATTAAAAGATTGTTTCCAAGAGTCTCAAGGATAGATTGATACTAATTTATAAGAAAAATAATGATAGTCTCCACATTTTAAAACTGATAACTTAATATAGCTTATAGTTAGCAAATAAAACACTTAAAATATTGTATTCTATAGGCCATTCTGAAGTGAGCATGCAGGCAACCACTCAATCTTGTGTGATGCAGTTCAAGACCCAATTATAATGTCAATTTCACTAAATATTTCTATAACTAAAAAAGAAGTATGTAAGTGTGACTTGAGAGGGGAGGGAAAAAGTACAAAAGTACAACATATGCAAACTAGTCTTTAAGACATAAGCCAAGGAGTGAATGAGTTAATTAAAAAGAAATCAAATATTAGTTAACAGATAGCAGTATAAGTGTAATCTTAGAATATTATATACTCAATGAATGGCAACAAAAATGCCCCAAAATGATTTGTAACTTTTAACATCCTTTGGCCAATATCTATTTTAAGTAAATGATCCCATAGTCAGACTGTCATATTTTGGGGTACTTAATAGTCACATTAGCTTTAAATTGATAGAAGCAAATATCTGTCTTAACTCTGATTGCTTAACAAAATCAGTCAAGCAGCCAGAGGTGGAACATAAGGTAAGTTCTGGCCAATGAGAAGTATGTGCAGGCACTGGGCAGAGCTCCTAAGCAATGTTCTTTAAATGGGATTTACTCAGCTGGCATGTGCCTTGTGCCCTTCTTTGTACTTCATGGCACCTGGGATGTAGGCAATAACATCCATTTTTTTGATGAGGAGTGAAAGACCAAAAGAATCAAAGGTTTCCACCTGGCATCCTCTGTCTGGTTAATCGAGCCACCAAATGCCTTTCCATGTCACAAGGGAAAAAACAAAACAAAACCCTCTCTTGTTCAAGCCACTATTCTTTGGGTATCTTGTTACATGCACTAAGCTCAATCCCTAATAATAATAAAGTCAGTTATATCTAATAAATTGTACCTTTATTCTTAAAAAACAACATGCCAATCATGAACCAGGAATGCACTAAAAAGAGAGGAGATACTGAACATCTACTTTTTATGTCTAGCACTACGGTAGGTGTTATGAAAGATTCTACAGAACTGCATAATATAAATCCTACTAGCTATCATGTTGTCAACTTAAAATACATGAAACCAGTAAAGATTAAACAACTCCTATACTGTGTGCATTTAGTCATAACGGCAATAGGCATTCAAAACACAAAAACATTAATATCTAAATTAGTAAATGTGTTTTTTGGAGGAGATGAGACTTAAACTGTATGTTAGAGCTGAATAGGATTTAAGCTGATGGAAGGAGAGAAAATAGATAAATAAACAAGCTACAGATCAAAAGGATATACACACACACACACACACACGCACACACACACACATATATATGAATTGAAGAAATAAACCTGACCAGAAGTTCATAGGAAATGAAGCATGAATAGGTTGGATAAGAAATCTAGGAATATTGTTCATCTTGTAAAATAATCTATGTACAAGTCTTTAAAAGTTAAGCTAGGTTATCCTGACTGGCTGATATCATCAGACTCGATTAAGAAAAGGTGGGCCAAGTCAAAATAACTAAAAAAAAAAAAAAGAGATGATATTTTCATATATTAAATCTCCATATTTTCACCTTCCAGTAAATCCCTTTCCTTGTTGCTTTCTGGCTCCCATATTAAGAGTTTGGAAGATGCAGAGTATAGTTTCTTTTACATACAGCAGGAAGAGGCAACGCCTTCTGCCTATGATGGCTAGGCCTTGAGGTCTCCTGCCCCTTCTTGCTCCTGGGAAGCATGAAAAGGAGAACTAAGGCTGAAGTAGGGGCGGTAGGTCAGAAACCAGCGTTCTATCTGTCCCTACTCCTCTCACATGAAGTGAGGTATAAGGTCAGAGAAGTATGAGGAAACAGGAATGTCCTCTTCTTGGGGCACAGCTGGGGAGACTGCAAGTCTCTAGAAGAGGCCCCTTTTGAGTTGGCATTTTGCCCAACATGGCACAGAAGTAAAAATGCTACCTTTGTGGAAGGAGGAGGTCAGATAGCTAAGAGAATGCTGCTGTTTCTCCAAGGCCTGAGTGTGCTAGACAGGTGATCCAACAGTTTCTGTAACCTAATGAGGGGACGGTGGGTGAGGACGGTCTTGAGAGGCAAGGAAGCACAGGGATTTGAAGATCAGAGGCAAAAGGCTGGAATCCATGACTTCAGAAATGGGTACCTATACCATCCCAAAAGGCCAAATGGAACCAGCCTCACCTAAGTGAATACAGCATTTCAGGGTTCAGACCGGACCAGCCAGCCAGAGGTCATCAAAACAAAGAGTAGTGCATGGAGAGAAGGATGATGCATGGATCTGAGGTGATAAGAGCCCCCAGTGCCACCTTGGAGAGAAGCAGATGGCAGGGGGAGGAAAACTGAAAGACCAAGCATTTGTTAGAAACAGGCTGAGTGGTCCAGAGAAACAGCTCACAGTGAGATAACTCTAACTGGCAAATCTGTTTAATGCAAGATACAATCTCAATAATAAGATGACAAAATAAATGTTACAGTAGATGTAAACAAGAATACGGAGTTTTTATAGAGTTGATGACAGTGGGAGGGAGCAAGGACAGTGTAAATACAGAAAGATGGTACAATCAAAGATGTTTATTATTGGGGCCGTCACCACTCCTTTTGGTGAATTAATTGTTATGTGAGTTGTATTTAACTCATGCTAGTTTTGAGCCTGGGGCCTCGTGAAGCATTTGTAACTTTCACATGTCTCTTTACCTTGGGAGCCGTGTGGTGCATAGGCAACTCACGCTGCCATGCTATAGCACGCATGTTACGTGATGCATGGCCCCCTGGGTAAAACCCTGAAGTTGGTTCGTGAAAATTTTGCTTGTTGATGTACTTATTGTTACAATTAATACTGAAAATTTAATTGCATGTAACTCATGCACAGAAAACAATAAAAAATAACAAATTTTTCAATAAATTAGAAAGGATCATTTTGTTTTCAAAGTTTTTATTCTATTTTTGTAATAAAACACTGCAGACCCAAAGAAAAAATTTTTTTTCTAGTGTGGCAGTAAATGTGTTAATTGAAACAGTCTCGGTTAGCTTAGATAAAAATTAAATGAATAATTGCTTCTCATGATCATACTTGAAATGCAGATACATATTTAGTTGAAAAACACATTGAATTTTAAAGAATACTTTTAAAACTGAGTAAAAACCTTACTGCACCCGGACTGAATCACGAAACTTAATTCAATAATTTCCACAAAGACATTATTAGTGACTGTATAGGCCGATAATTCTGATGCGTTTCAATTAGTGTAAAGGTCATGAGTTTAAATAAAGTAGAGTTAAGTATTTTATCTATAATAATGGTCTCTAAATTGAATGTTTTACAGCTGATTTGCTTTTCTTGGCTAATTCTAAGGGCCTGAAAGAAACTCAAACTGGCAGATCCGTCAAATACAGAGTATTGGAAGAAATAAAGGGAATGCACCTCCTCCTATGCCCAGTTCTCTCTCTCTCTCTCTCTCTCTCTCACACACACACACACACACACACATACACATATGCTTTATTTGATTTTATACAAAATATCAGTGAAGAACCTGAAGGGCTTCTCTGACCACACACAACGGAAGTAATTTCTCTCTCCACTTTGAATTCCTATATTTCTTTGTATCTTTCTTACATCACTTAACAGATTGCCTCATGTTAAAATTGCATGTATATACGTTTGTCTCCTCTAGAATAATATGTTTCTCAAAAGCAGAAGCTATATCTAATTCACTGTTGTATTGCCATCAGGGTTTGGCACATTTGCCTACACTGAACCACGTGTTGAATTAGTCAAAAGCATAAATACTGTTCCTAAGAGCTGATTAGCATTTTGTGATAGTCATAAAACTCAGTCTATACCCCAGGTAACTCACAAGCAGGTTAAATACTATAGTCTTTCAAAAATCTGGATATGTTGTCTAGAAGGTACGCTGCCATCTGTATAATTAAAATTACTGCAATACCAATTTCGTAAAATTAAATAGTACGAAAAAATAAAACCTAGGAGTATGCAGAGAATAAACTTACTAAATATAATTTTCTAGATGTTTTGCATAAAGAGAAGTTCATAATTTTTAAAATATAGAAAATGAAAGAGATGCTATTACTGTCTTTAATGAACTCCTAGAACATTTTCACACAAGCTGTTCAAAAATAATAGAGAAAAAAGAATACAAGAAAAAAATTGCTTAATATTATCTTTCTGGGTAGCACAAGGTTAGAAGAATTCATTGACAGAAAGGAGGCTGTCAAGAACTAGCATATACTCTTAGAATATGGCAAGCTATCATATGCTCTTCAAATCCGTTCTAGAAGGAGCTACCCATAAAGCAATAGTAGCATCTAAGAATCAATACAACTAAGAAACAGGAAATCACCAATTACTTCTTTAATTGTTCCACAGTATTATGACTTCCATGGCCGTTAAACCACACCATGGAATCTGAAACAATGAGATCTCTTCTATCATGGTCAGCCTGCAAAACACTGACATAATGTCACTACAACTCAACTCTGCTGGGTGGGGAATACAAACAGATTGCCAAGTAGCACACCCCACCGGGCTGTAAGCAACTCCAAGTGCAGAGATACTGTTTTATCCTTTTCTTTTGTCTTCTGTGATTAACCCAGTATGTACTCAATAAATAGTATCCATTATTACTGATTTCAACAAACATTGACTGAGCACTTCCTAGGTGGCAGGGACTCTTAGAAACTGCACATAAAATATTTCTAATGTTCACAACTCTGCAAAATTCTAATTATTTATTTCAATCATACAAATGAGCCTCAGAGAGATTAAAACAACTCACCTAAGTCCACCTACCTAACAAGTAGCAGAGACACTCTTTTGGTCCACAGATATCCGGTGCATTTACTCAACAAAAAAATACTGAGCCCGTACTATGTCAAGGAAGAGGAGGAGATGCATTGGTGAACAAGACTGACAAGGCCCCTGCATTTATAGGATTGACATTTTACTCTAGGAAGCCACATTGAATTAAACAAACAAATAGACAAGAACACTACAGATGGTAGCAAATGCAATGAAGGAAATAAATAAGGAGAAGGTAGTGGGGAAGGGGAACCCCAGCTGACCTGACCCCTGAAGGATGAGACAGAGCAGCCAAGCAAAGGGCAGGAGGAGAGCAAACATTGCTAGTCAAAGTCAAAGGAAAATAGCATCCATAAAAGCCTGGAAGCAAGGAAGAGTTAATAACATGTTCAAAGAGTAGGGAGGAAGTCTTTGTGGGCGAGGGAAGACAGGACCAATATGAGAGGTCAAAGCAGAAAGGAGCCAGACCATGCAGGGTCCTGGAAGCCCTACTTCTAAAATGTTTTTCTTTATACCAGCAGTTCTCAAACTTTATATGCTTAATAATGATTGAGGACCGAAATGAGCTTTTGTGTATGTGAATTAAATACATTGATATTTACTGTATCAGAAACTGAAACTATGTTAATTTTTAAACCCAAGAGTATGTAAGCACACACTTCCCAGAGACTCCGGAAGCTACCATCACATGGTTGTGAAAAAACTAGAGTGAAAAAGACAATTAATATCTTAGTTTTATGAAAACAGTTTTGCCCTTGAGGACTTCCTAAAAGAGTCTCAGAAATTCCCAGAGGTTTCCAGACCACTCTTTGGGAGGCATTGCTCTATGCTGTGGTTGTCCAAGTACAGTTCCCAGACCAGCAGCATGAGTGTCACCTGGAAACTTGTTAGAAATACAGATTCTCAGGCCTTGCCCCCAACTTACTGAATTATGATAGAACCTCTGGGGGTGATGCCAGCCATCTGGGTTTTAAAAAGCTCTCCAGGTGATTTGGATGCACACTAAAGTTTGAGAACCACTGCTCTATACGTTACTGAAGGCAGGATAAAGTGGGAAAAACACTAACGGGGAGGTTATATAAAATGCTTTTAAAATATGCAAAAATAAGTGTCATAAGCATAAATAAATGACTGGAAACAAAATGCAGAAAACAATAACAACAACTGCCCTGCCAACAAGGACAATCAACAGAAGGGTGAATTCCTTTTGAACAATGCTTTTTAGACTGAATGGAAATTTAAAAGGCAAAAGTGGAAATACTGACAGATTCTATAAATACATATAGTGGCAAATCCAAATGTCAATCTTCATGAGTGAATAATACAAAGAGGGTAAGTGTCAAAGTGATGATCTTCTTAGGCATATGAATCCACACAATTAATAAATGGTAACAAAGGTGCTAACCAAGACAATAAATTCATGAAGAAAAAAGCTACTATTTATTGAATCACAATCTCAGTTCTCACAAATAATTCTCTTTTAAAGAAAATAACTACACATAACTTGTCAAGCCTTCCTTTAGCAGTACAAAAGAACAAATGAGTTTGGTGACACATATTAATATTTTGATTTATTCATTTAAACACTGTCTCTATGTACCAAATAATATTTTTATTCCTTTCATTATACCTTACATAACTCTTATAACATTATATCCATAACAGCTGTCCTTTGGGCTCCTAGCAACCTCTATATATTCTAATCACTAAACTTAAATCTATTTATTACATTGTATTTTAATTAGCTTTTTACTTATCTAAACCCTTCATTGACTGTAAGAATCTAGAGATTGGGAACTATGTCTTCCTCAACTTTGTTTCTCTCATACACTGCTCAGTGTCTGGCACATGGTAGGTATGACATAAAACAATATTCACTTGTTGATTTAAGTATTTATTTTTTATCTTGACATTTACATTGAAATCTTCACAAAGGTCATGTCAGATACTTTGTTTTGCATCACATATAACTGAAACCTAGGCATGTTTTCAGTAAGCTTTTGCTTACTGAATATAGATACAGATATACATCTCTGATAAATGACAATGGGGATAACAAATATAATTAGTTGGAAAACTCAATGTGCTCTTTTAATTATGCATAGAAAATTTTCAATGAATACCAAATAATATCTATCGCAAAGATTCTTACCTTTCTTACAATTAATTGCTCGCCCCAACAAAACGCAAACAAAATTCTACACCACCCACATTTTGAAGATGTATGAGAGGCCATAAAAAACATTCGAGCAAACATTATTCAATTCTCAAATCAGAAACCCTAGACTGCCATTTAAACTTATTATTAACTGGGTAAAGTATTAGCTTTATAACTATAAACTGCCCATTTTATTACTGACCAGGGCCTTGATGGTCCTTTAACCTATGAAACTAGGCCACATTTCATATTCAAAATGAAATTTTGTTTTCAACTCCCTCTTCCATTTATTCAACTATTTATAGTCCATTTAAAAAAAAAATGCTCAGGACATCTAAATATAATAAAAGCTCACAATTGGTACCCTCTGCACCCACCACCAACTAGCCTGAGCAATAATTAATTATCCTCTTTAAATCTGGACCCATTTGGCTCCTTCCCAATTCTTAGAGGGTGACCAGATGTCACATGATCACACAGTTGGATAGGGTACAAAATTTATTGCAACATGAGCTGTAAAGGTACTAACTACATTCAGCTCATGATATTGCAGATGCCTGGTTCGGTTACTTAGCTAAGCTTGGCATTAAATGATTGGAGGGTTAGTGCTGATTTTAAAGTCATACTGTCTTGTTCAAATTCATGCTTTGCTACCTTCTAGCTATTTAGTTATTTTACTTCTCTTTACTTATGTTGCCTTACGTGAAAAAGGTCAATAATAGTAAAACCTGCTTCATAGGGCTATTAGAATTACATTAGTTAATACATACAAAGTGCTTGGGAAAATGCCTAGCACGCAGTAAGGACTCAATAAATGCTAGTTTTTATTCATAGTAGCATATCTAGATTTTATAGTCCCAATCTGCTTTACCAACAGGCTTGACATTTCACTTCGGACCTAGTTGTTAGGACTACTCATTCCTTTGTTGCTAGTTTAGTTCCAATCACTTGACCTAATTAATCAAAATAGAAAAAACGACTTGCTCTGTATTAGACTGTTACCTCAATGTCAAGTATCTACTTACTCAAGTCCAGTTGATATTGAGGTAACAGTCTAAATATGGAGGAAGTTATTATTTTCTTTTCAGGATTATCTACAAGATTAAGTCAAAGCCAGAAAGAGAAGATTGTTCAAAATTCATCTCATGTGCCTAAAATAGTACCTAGAATATTTGTCGAATGAGTAAATATGCAACTGACTGAGGTTTTGGGTGGGTATCCAGTATACTTGGAATTGGAACTAAAAACCAGCAAGGAAGGAGTGAGCAGCCTTCCTCACACAAACGCTAGCAATAGATCCACTTCATCACCTCTATCGATTCCAGCTTTCAAAAATGTTTTTAAATTTTTAATTCCCTTTTACTTCACTCATCCCTTTCATCCCTCAAATCGCTTACACTGACTTTTGGGCTTACATTTTATTTCTTCTTTTGATTTAACGCAAACCCTGCAGAACTTTCTGTTTGCGTGGTTAATAACTTATGCTTTCTTATACAATCAGCAAAACTACGAACTCACATGTGTATCATTAGGCATGAAAAACTTAAAACTTTCTTGACTACAGAGAAAAGCAGGTAAAATTAAAGTACATACAAGATTTGGTAGTTCATAACATGGATACATTAGTGTAAACAAACAAACAGTAACCCTGTCAGACAGTAAGACAAAGCCACCATGTCTACAAACTTACTTATCAAAAGATTGAAATATTTTCCAGACTGATATCCTTTGCTATCCATTATTTTTGCTACATACTTATTTTTTTGGAAAGTGCATTCATTCTCTTAGCTTCAACTATCATCTCTACATTGGTCACACATATACCTGTTCTCATCTGCAGTGCCATACTTCCAACTAGTTCCACACTTCCAGTAACCTCTTGTCTCCTTTTGGATATGCTAGAATCACCTGAAGCTCCTTATATCCAAATAAATTCATTATATTTAATAATGGCTCCCAAATTAGCTTCTTTTCTTGAAGTCCAACTTTTAGCTTTCATTTATCTACTTACTTTTGGCTACTGGCCATTATCAGCATTTTTCTAGTCTCACAGGTGAGAAATTTGGGGAGTGATCTAACTCACAGCATAGTATGGGAGAAAGAATGAGTGCTTTGCAGTGAGATGAAGCCATCTTGGCTCTGCCAGGTATTAACTATGTAACCTAGCCATGTTAATTAACTCTCTCTGTGCCTCAATAGTGTCATCCATAAATTGGGTTTAATGACGACTTTATAGATTTTCTGTAAGGATTAAAGAGAGAAAATACATAGAAAAAATTGGAAGCACAACCCTCTGGCACACAATGGCACACACACACACTGAATATTTTATCAAGACTTTTGTGCCAGGAACTGTCATTCTTATACTTCAAGTTCATTCCA
>NW_012155729.1:6207672-6217019 GCF_000956105.1 Propithecus coquereli
TTCATTCCACTAATAAAGCACTTACCCTACCACATTAAATTAAGTACATTGTCTACCCTGTTATGTAGCAAATCCCTTAACAATAGGGCCTGTTTCAATTAATCTTTGTACCTGGGCTACTTAAGACAGTATATGGCACATAGTAGGCATTCAATATATGTTTGCTAAATTAAAATTAATTCACTTAGGAGGTTTGAGATGGGCAAAACATAAATAAGTCTATTTGCTTTGCACCGACAACAGGTATTTTATAAAACCCTGTCCCTCCCCGCTACCCTCTTACTACTGTTATTATCTTAATGCTACTCAAGATATTAAATTAGAAGTTGTGAAAGAATCATCACTGCAATAAATGAAACCACTTCAATCTTATAGGCTAAGGATGGTGGAACAAAAGGTTCAAATTCATTAACGCACAGTCAAACAATTTACGGCGTCAATGTCTATTTAGATCAAACACGAAAAAAGTAAATGCTTAAATTAGTTTGGTAAATACAACTTTTCCCACTAATTTAGTAATCTGGATAATTTCAAGAATTTCAAATTGACAATGACATAAGAATTTCATCCTTCAAGGATTTCTCACTGCAATTCAAATATTTTGTAATTTTAAAAATTAAAAAAAACTTCTTTAAAGACAATAAGCAGATTATAATATCTAAGTACCTTACATACTTATTTCTTTCAGCCATAAACACTGGATTTTTAATTATATGGACTTTACCTCTGCCTTACCAGGATTCCTTATTTTCAGACTGTACAAAGATGAAATAAGTATAAAACTATTATCTTAGCCCTATCTTTCCATCATAAAACAGATTGATTCTGCCTCAGATGGATTCATGTAGGTACCAGAAACTGGGAAAGTCTATACCCTTTTTTAAAAAGTTTGAACTCAAGACATTTTGCAAGAGAAATTATTCAAGAGACCCAAAAGGCGTGCTTTTGTGGCAGGTTCTAATGTGAATCACATACATGGAACAAGTTCATGACAGGTAAGCTGACCATTCACATCTCAATGCACTTTTGTTACACTGAAATGCCATTACATCAATATTGCTTAGAATTTTTAGATTCTGTAAATTTGGGGTTAATGTTAATAAAATGATGTTATGTGGTATGGAGTTTATTTTAGTGGCAGAATTTACTTTACTAGCTTTATAAATACTTTAGTCTTGTGTTTATAGAATCATTAATAGCCTGAGGGTCACTTAATTTTTTAAGTTCTATTTCCCTGGATTTTATGGGGAAAATAATATGCTATGTTATATTTTCCCATTTGCAGATACATGAAGGTCTGAGGACAAATCTCTTGCAAATGTCAAGGGTCTACTGTAATTGTTTCCAGTTTGCCCACTGAAACTTAGCAAATGGGTAACACCCTGGCCTCTCCATTCTGACTGTGGCTTAGGTTTTAGGGTTAATCACCATGAAGAGCAGAAGAGCTGAACCTTGGTGTTAAGATGGGTATAAATCCTAAGCCACAAAGTATGTTTCCTTTTTTTTTTTTTTAACCAATAGGCTCTTCAGGTTACTATAGGCCAAGTTATATACATCACCGCTATACTTAGTAGTTTTTGGTCCTAACTTTTCACCTTGTTATGAACACTGCACTATCAAACAGCATGGGCATTTAGGGATAGATTCCTGCTGATGACTTGTGCTGACTCCCATCATTGCTTCCTTTATCAAATCACTTTCTAGTATCCTCTACTCATCTGGAAGCAGATAAGAAGGTATGTCCATGTGGACAAGATTTGTAATTTGGGGTGTGGCTGTGGGTTTAAATTTAGAATTTTTATGTGTTGATATTTGAATAGCTCGATAGGTGAAAGTTATTTAAGTCCATAATTCTATATAGGAAGACACCACACACAGTTTTTTTCTTAGTAAATCAGGAAAAAGAAACAACCCAAACATCACCAAGTGTGAGTTTAAGTATAACATATTAAGGGTAATTTCAGAATGGGAAGCATCTCAATATTCTTCGAAAACATAAACTCTATTTTGAAGAAATGGCTATTTTCTCAGTAAAAGGAGGATCATTAATTTTGAATCAAGGAATGGTTTATATGATTAAAATAGTGTATATCTGTTCAATTTACTATCTGAAGATTCTATCAACAAGACTGAATTGGACCAACTAACTTGAAATTTGAAAAGGGCAATGTCCACATTGTTCCCCTGGTACTATACAATGGCAGGTCAAACTTTTGTTCCTCTTGTCCTACAAACAATTTTCAAGCCCACGCTCAATAAATAAATTTGGTCTCAGCACTCCCAATCAGCGCTGCACAATCCCCTCAGTAGCAGACCTATGATAAATGGACTTATTTTCCCAAATCAAACACTTGAATTTAAATTCAGATGAGTTAATGCAAAGGTCAACATTGTAATCAGTTCTTTTGATCTTTATAGAATTTCTAGAGTAATACATAATAAATCTGAAACAAGGCAATTTGCAGCTCTGTATGTGTGGCTGGCAATAAAAATCTTAACGATCAGAGCCTTTATGTACTTAGGGAACGTTTTATCGTAATGGCTATGGTGAGGGCTTCAATGCATAGGAAACAATGGCAATAGATAACCCTGAAAGACTTGATTTCTTGATTGTTTTATAATTTATTTATCTATGTATTTTTAAAAAAACTTAATGAATATACATCTGTGCCTACTGTATTTCTGAAATAGTCACTACTTTTATAAGAATCAGATGTAATAGTTTTGAGTTAATATGTTGGACATAAAAATTGTTTTAAGATAAAAATTAGCATATCAGGTTCAACCAAAAATTTTTCAATAAGTCTATTAGAATTACATTTCTTTAAGGTTTTTTTTTACATTAAAAAGTTTTTGGGGGATAGCTATTTAAAACTAAATAGTGTACTTCAATTTTATGACTGATAAGGAAAGCAAAATTGATTATGGTACAATCACAAAGGGGTTCCAATAGTCTTTAAACTGAAATTTAAAGAAGGAAGGTAAAGAGGGAGGAAGGAAAAACAGACAGATGAACAGACAGCAAGACAGAGACTTGCAGCTAAGTGCTACCTCTGCAGCTGGCTGCTGGGTACTATTGGGCAGCGCCGCTTCAGGCTGCTCCCATACTTTACACATTTTGGAGCCCTCTGATAACAATTTATCCTAAAGCATCAGAGTCCCAGATCATGCAACAAAACACCACATGATTATGGGTGAAAGTAACATGAATTTTTATATCGTTAGCAGTAATGAATAATAGCCTATTCCTTTTTTCAAAAATATATATATTTTTCCCTTTAGCAAAACAAGAGCGATTACTCCTCTCTAGATAGTAAAACTATTTTGTCAACTTTATTATACTAAAGTGCACAGTGTTTGCACAATAGCACTACTCTCTAGAGCTGCGATCCCCAACCCCCCTTCCCATAGACTGGCACCAGTCTGTGGCCTGTTGGGAACCAGGCCGCACAGCAGGAGGTGAGGGGGGGTTTGGGGGGAACAAGTGAAGCTTCATTTGTATTTAGAGCCGCTCCCCATTGCTTGCATTACCACTTGAGCTCCGCCTCCTGTCAGATCAGTGGTGGCAGCATTAGGTTCTCAGAGGAACGTGAACCCCACTGTAAACTGCGATGCGAGGGATCTAGGTTGTGCACTCGTGAGAATCTAATGCCTGATGATCTGAGGTGGAGCTGAGGCGGTGATACTAGCGCTGGGGAGCAGCTGCAAATACAGATTATCATTAGCAGAGAGGTTAGACTGCACAGAGACCATAATAACTCAATTCTTTGCAGACTGATATCAAAACCCTATCAGAGAGTGGTAAGTGACAATTAAGCTGCATCTAGTGGCAGGCTTTATAGTGGCAAGTGAGCATCTGACTTCAATTGTACAGCTGCATCTGGTGGCAGGCTTTGAGTCAGAACCCAACACTTACTTTAGTCCGAGCCTGGCATGACCATTAGACGTCTGTCCGTGCCTCTTTCCTGCACTGTGCCCTTGTCTCAGTCACAGTCTTGGTAAGCCCACAAGCTAACCCTAGCAAAAATGAGTAAAAAACAAACGTCGCTGGAGAACTTCTTTGAAAAAGGGGAAACACCCAATGATGAGACAGTGGAAGACTCTTAAGACTGACAACAAAATGAAAGCTGCATTTAAGAAAAAAAAACAAAGCAAAAAACCAAACAAACAAACAAAAAAAGCCTCCAAGGTGTCATTTAGTATTAACATTTGTGTTCCCACAGTCTTTCTGTCTTCAGACCAATCATTTCCAAAAGTGATTACCCCCCAATCTACTCTCGTGGGCTACAGCACGGAAGCTGAAATGTGGCATCCTGCAAAGATTTATTGTCATTTGGTTTTCTGGAGTCTCCATGAGAGTATGCAAGAGCCAGAAGTATCTGGGTACTCGGGGCATGACAACCATGACTCCAACTGGATCCAAACATTACACAGGACTTGGTCACAAAGCCAGAAATTTTAAAACACTTCTGGGACAAATATATTCATCTATAGCTTCTGTAATAAGTTCTTTCCTTGATAAACAAGTCTGATTAAGGTCCATTAGCTCATTTTAAAAGAGTACTGCACTGATAAGGCTTCTGTCATACTAAGGTTTGTACTTTAAAGCCAAAGAAAAGAAGAACATGACTCATACTGAAAAAGTCTGTCAATTTCTTCTAAATTGTGACTTTCTTTCCTCAATAAAGCCGACGCTGCTTCATAAATCTCTGATTCCATTGAACTCAACACAACTCAGCAATAAGAAATGATTGGGCACAGGGTAATAACTGCTCTATTCAGATGTCCAACAAGAGTCTTAAATTTCTATACTTCCTAAGACAAATCAGCAATGTTCTTGTTTTCTCCCCCTGCAGTTTCACATTCAGGGTGTACAGATGTCCTGTCACAGCAGTTAAAAAG
This sequence comes from Propithecus coquereli, assembly GCF_000956105.1. NCBI lineage: Eukaryota > Metazoa > Chordata > Mammalia > Primates > Indriidae > Propithecus > Propithecus coquereli. The sequence continues at coordinate 6,212,575 of NW_012155729.1, forward strand.
TACAGTCTTGTGAGTCACTAGGGGTCTGACAAGTGGAGTCTCTCAAAGCCAGATAATTACCAAAAGTCCTTGATTTGAAGAGAGCTCATTCCACTTTTTTTGTCAGCAAGTTTCTGCAATGTAGCCTACATGAAGAAACAAGCAAACAAAATCATAAAATTTAAGCTTCCATATTGTTTAGCCTCATAAGTACCTAAAAATTGGCAATAGTTAAATGCACACATATAGTAAAAATTCAAGTCTTCTCTTAACCCATTCAAATATTTATTTATCATCTACTATGTATAAGACAATGGGTTGGGTAATTCACTAAATCACACAATAATCTGATCTGCAAGTCTATAACACAAATGTTTCAGATAAATGATGCAGTGGAAGCTGAAGAGATCCAAGTTTAATTTGAATAAAATATTAAAACTTCTCTCACAATTTACATTTTAGGTATTCTGTCTGGGCAGAGTGAAGTAGAGATTCCCATATGAATATCGAACCTCCCAATTTTCTTATTAGCAGATCCAGCGGTTCAATTAAGTCACTCATGCTAAAAAATGATACAAAAATTTACCTTTTGGTAAATAATTCTAAGGGATGCTATGTATGTACCCTGAGGTCAAGAGTGTCATAATTATACAATATAGATTTTGTTTCTGAAGAAATTTTGCTGGGTTTAGGCTGATTGCGGTGAACATATACTGGTTGGGTGACAGTATCTAGTCCTTCTTCTGCTCATAGGGTCCTAATTTTTTCCACAGGAAAATATCCCTTCTCCCATCCTTAGGGTACGAGGTGCAGTGACACGTCTCTCCCCTGGCCTGGGCTTGGCCATTCACAGCACCCCATCCCATGCCCACTGTAGCTGGTTCAGGGATGCGGATGCTACCTAGTCACGGTCATCAAGAATCAACTCTAGCATATTTTGGAATTTCTGGGAAGAGAAAATTCCTCTTTTTTGGGGGAGAGAGGAGGAGACTTACAGAGATAAAATAAAAGCTTCAAGTGCTGGCAGCCCTTCTGCTTCCATAAGCTGGCAAGCCTGCCCAAGAAAGAACTCAGTCCTGAGGAATCAGAGCCAAGGGATGGAAGGGGCAAGATTTAGTCCCAATGCCACTGTTCAAGCTTGTGCATTCAGTGTTTGAGTTCTGAGCCAACAAATGTCTTTTTCTTTTTTAGAAGGTTTAGTATCCTTCCCCAGAACTGCCAAGATGTTGTTTTCTTCCTCTGGCTTTTCTGTTTTTTCTTAATCTGCAAGTTTTTCCTCTACTTTCTCCCTGGCATCACAGGGCAGAATAATGTAGTGACATTAGAGAGAAGCAGTCAGCTGCAGCTCACTAAAACAGTAATGCCATTCCTAAGCTTAAAAAGCTGGTGCAGGTGGCATTTGGGGACAGGAAAAGGAACTAAAATTGCTAAGCACCTGCCACGAGCCACTCTTCTGCCTGCTTTACATACATCAATTCACTTAATCTTATTTCGTATCTGCATAATGTCGTGAAGGAGAGAAAGACAACTTAGGGACTAAGAAATTGCTTGTCAGAGAATACAGTGGATCAAAATTCAGTATAGAGTAGGGGCACCGTGTGAGATATATTTTTGTTAATTTCAATTAATGACCACATGATAACTTATAACTCAGATAAATACTTCCAAGGTTTTTTTCAATTTAATTACAAATTTATATTTCCCTTAAGGACATGGACTCCTCCCTCCCCTCGTATGGTGTATACACATTCAAATACCAGGATGTGTATTTCAGGATTGTCGGCCATAGCTAATATTTGGGAAATGAAGATGGTATATGTTGCTTTAGCATGAAAATGTTCTAGAAGCATTTAAGATATTCCTGCTACTGTGTATAGAAAGATTAGCATCCCAGGAGAAAAGTTTATTTGGTTTGATATCTTCTTGCTTCTCAATCCTTGACCTTAAGGTAGAAATGAATTGTTGCATTCCATCTGAATTAAGGCTCATACGAGACCCATTCATAGAGAAATAATGAAATGCTTAGAGCATCTTGTCATTCAGTCATTCACTCATTTGTTTATTCATTCTTCATTCAACAAGCATTTGAGTATTCCTTAGTAAGATAAATCTACTCAGAACTGTGTAGGAGAATGAACAAAGGGTTCATTTAGTTAAGTCATTAAAGGAAGGAATATCACAAACCAGTCTTACTCAGCAAATGAATCTATGAACTAACTCATCCTATGCAAAGTCATGGGAATTAGAAAAAAAGAAAAGTTTAATGACTGAAAGTTTTCACTGCACTTAGTTGCACATTTAGGTTTGCTCTTAGTTGGGTGCAAATACCATGCTTTAAATTGATGCCGATTGCTTTAAATTATGTACAAACAGAATCAAACCTCATTTCCTTCTCATCAGCTCTTTAACAAGAGAGCTCTGTGAGGAATAATTGTCCATTTCCCAATTTTAGTTTTCTATCTTCTTAAATGCCAACCTCAATAGTGTTCCATTTTTCTCTCCCTAAATACTGTGTATGTTTCTATTTTATTCCCCAGCACAGGAGACTTTGAGGCAGCAAGGTTTAGTGGCAAGAGCCTAGGTTCTGTAGCAGAAAGACAAGGGTCCACCACTTGTTACCTGTGATGTATTATGGTAGGTTTCTAATTTCTCTAAGCTCTGGTTCCTCAGTGATTAATAATATCTATTTTTATAGGCCATGATGATGATTAAGTATATAAATACTTAGCAAAAGACCTACCACACAGTAGGTGCCCAGTAAAAGACAACAATTAGTATTTATTCAACAAATATTTATAGATACCTGCTCAGTGCTGGGTACTGATTTGACCCTGGGAACACAAACAGACATTCATTGCCCTCGAAGTTGTCATTCCCACGAAGGGAGAGCAACTATAAACACATGAAAAAATAAAACCATCTAAGAGAGTGTTAAATACAAACTGAAATTATGTTATCATTATTAATTGAAATTCTTTTTAGTGAATGACACTCAACCATAACTGAAAGTCAAATTTTCTTGTTATCTACTTGGTTTAAAAAAATAAAGATTAGCAAAAAATGATTTTTAATATAAAATATGTTCAGTAACTTGATTTTCATTGTACTTTTGGTCATTTCATATCTTTCTTGTGGAAAGTTTAAAGTACCTTCTCATATCTTACTTATCTTTGCAATGTTTCAGTGATGAGAAGGCTTGTTAAGTAGACTGACCCCAGGGTACCTCTGTGAGAATGACGGTTGCTACCCTGAGTTCCTAAGAGGAGAACTGTTGTGCACAGGCCAGTTCCTGGCAAGTAAGAAATCCTTTGCCTTGACTTTTTGGAAGGTTTACTATCTATTCAATATTGACCGCTAAAGGAGCATTTGTTGTTAGGCATTTAGCAAGTAATAAATGTGCTCCAAATAGCTTTTCTTTTTCTTACTTTATTCTTATGAGAGAGTAAGGCAGTGTCATGCCTACTTATGAAGTAGGGGTCCTGGATACTAAGGGACTAAGTGTAATACATGCCTAAGGTTATACTGATAGCCAGTTGTGGAGCTGCCTTATGCAACCCAGCTGCAGTGTTTAGCCCAGTGTCTTCTCCTTTAGAGCTACTGACTTGTACATATTGAATTGTGCTCCAACGTGAAGGAAGTCCTGTAGAAATAAAAGGAAATGAACTTGCATCGGGTTGAGTCAGTGGTCAAAGTCCTGGTACTATTTGAAAGGGAAACATGTATTCAAGTGGGATTATTTAGAGCCCTAGAAACAAAGGGATCAACTTTGTATCAGTGGTTCTCAACTGGGAGCAGTTTTGCTTCCCCAAGAGACATTTACGATGTCTAAAGATAATTTTGCCTGTCAGAACTGAGGGGGATTGGTGCTACTGGCATCTAGTGAGTAGAAGCCAGCAATGCTGCTAAACATCCCATAATGCATAGGACAGCATTCCACAACAAAGAATTATGTAGTCCAAGATGTTGGTTATGCTGAGGTTGATAAACCCTGCAGTGTGTATTTCAAGGAGTGGAATTGTCAGAAGTCCTCAAAGCCAGGACAGATTTGGGTCAGAGGTAGAGGAGTGGGGAAGTACAGGAGGTAACTTCAGATGCAGCTGGACTGAGACGAGCTATCTTTATGGGGCTACTATTTAGCTGATTTCCTTTGTCTCACCTTTTCTTTGTGGCAGCACTTGCCATAGCAGTAGTGGAGAAAATGGTGAAATAAACTTTTCTTCTTCTCAGCGACGTGGAATATGGTTCCGTTCCAAGAGCAAGAGGTGTTACTCTGCTTCCCTATAACACTTGCAGCTTCACTATTAGCCACACACTCATGCTATCAGGCTCCCAAAATGTCCAGGCACATGATTGTTTGTGGGGGATGGGGGTATCAAATTGTTGAGTTATAAACTAGCTAATTTGTTTCCCAAGATGTCTTATAATCATAGTACACCTAGGAGGATCTAAATTTCTCACTGTTTCTA
>NW_012155729.1:6217069-6218147 GCF_000956105.1 Propithecus coquereli
TAACCCACATTCCAAGGGGGAAACTAGGATTTAGAGGGGCTATGTCGCTTGTTTAAGGTCAAATGGCTAGTAAGTAAAATGGCCTGCTTGCAGATAACAAAATAACTACAATCAGGTCATCTCATTTTTCACTTAAATTTTTTAGCTTTCCAGTTATCACAACCTTAGAGGCCACAGAAAATACTCCTTTGCGTTATATGCCAAGAGCTTTATTATTAAGATAAATTCTTAATATCTCATTCTAACATAACTACAAGTAGTATATCTAGTTGTGAAATACCTAGAAAGAACACTTACTGACTTACCAAAAAGCCAACTGATGTGTATGAATCAAACCTTAGATACTCTCTTAATAGTTACTGACGCAACCACAACTAAAGTTCAGCCTGTACATATAATGAGGCACTTCAGATTTATTGCTACTCATTGGATTCTTAAACAGATTCATATGACATATCCATAGAAACATATATACTATCCAAAATGTATTCATATCATTTAATTTAAGAATATATCTAGTTGAAGGAGCATGTGGCCTAATACAAATTCAATACTGGTCTACCTGTTCCAGAAGCAGTAAAGGTAGCAGTAAAAGGAGCCACAGGAGGGCAAAAGGAGAAGATTCTACGTGCAACAGAGAATTTCAGCTGGACAGTGATGAAAAGTCCATATGTTACAGTGCCACCATAAATTATGCTGGAACGAATGGTCAGGCCACAAAGGGGTTCCAAAAATAGGTTGAAACTGCTCACAGTCTGAAAACAAATTGCCTAAATTCCAATATGAGAAAACAGTGTTCTTGACATATATTTTCATGTGGCCACTACTGGGTGAAGCTAGGTCTACAGAGATGAAATACAATATGCTTTCGCTTTGAAATTGGAAGTTGTTATTCCATCAAGACACTAAAATGCAAAGAAATCTGCATGAGTCTGGTGCCTCAAGGCTTAAAGATTTATTATGAAGGAAAGACAAAATGAACGATGGCATGTCAGTTGGCCTGAACCCCGGCAGTGAACCTGCATTTTGGAGAAATGGAAACCTCAGAAGTCTTACCTTTTAATCATCTCAGGAGTTT
>NW_012155729.1:6218834-6223759 GCF_000956105.1 Propithecus coquereli
CAACAATAGTTAAGTATTTAGGGAATAGTAAGTAATACTTCAAAAATAATTCTTTGTATTATCTGTATTATTGTTCTGAAAATTAAAAGTAGTAAGTTGTATTGTGCTGAAGAAACAATAAATGCATTATTACTCAACATAAAAACCTCATATGATTCAGAATACAGATTTCAATTGTGATTCATGTTGTATTAAAATTATGTTCTCATTTAAGAAATCATTTGTCAACAATAAAAACTATCATTAGCTCAATTTTGTGAAATAGAACGGCATTTTTATGTAACTAAAAAGTAACCAAAAGCTTCCAAACATGGTAAAAATGTTACATTGAACTACCAAGAGAGAACCAAACAGTGTAAAGCCATATTGTCCCACAGCATGAAGTGATCAGATACCTGCCTAAAATGATGGACAGCTCTGGCCTAGTGAACAGGCAAAAAAAATCCCATTTACTCTCGTCCAGATGGGACCAACTGGACGCTTCAGCGCAAACAACTCATCCTTCTTCGGACCTTCTTGTCCAGCTCTTGAGCTAGTTCCAGCTGATAATGATGAATATCAAGGCTACAGTAAAGTGGGTGACAAGAGAAGCCTTGTTATAGCTGCCAGTCTTTTGGTCTTGTCATTATTACACATTGAAGATTTATTTGAGTTTATTGTTGTGCACAGGGTCTAGCCATTTGCAATTCATCACCTACTACAGAAAGTTCAAGATAGTGGCCGAAGCTATAATTGCCACCTCCACCTGCTTCTGGAAATTATGAGGTCACTAGCTAGGGCAACCCAGTCCTCACTGAGCCCCAAAAGTCACAGCAGCTTCTAGCATGAAATAGTCAGGCCCAATCTGTACTGGAGCATCTCTTGAGATCACATTAATGATACTACATTGCCTGGCAATTGATTCAGTTGTTATCTATAGTACAGCCTGCTCTATGGCAAACATTAAGAGGATACAGTCACAGGAAAGAAATAATGAAACTATTAGAGCTGCCACAATTTGAACATTATTGTTATTTTGCAAATGTTGCAGTTATTATGTGTTGATTCAGGAATCCATAAAGCCATGAACAAGGCACATTTCTTTTATTTAGATCTGACATAATCTTCTAATCTTCCAAAAGTCAAATTAGTCTCACTGTAAATCTGTTTTGGAAGCAGATGGAATATAAATCTTACATAAATAATAATATTTAAAAAAACTAGTATTTTAATAATATTAATATTAAAAAACTTAGGTGTTACTACACTAGTATACTAAATGTTTGTTTTGAAAAAATAAATAATAAAAATAATCATTCTTTACTTTTAAATTGTCTTTTCTCCTACATTTATTTTATTTAAAAAAGCTATAGACTTTTTTTTCTTTGCTCTGCAAAATAGTTGGAAAATTTTTTGAGAGCTTTTGCCTGTACTACTGAACACTCAAGGTTTTACAGCCAGTGCTACAAAAGGAGTAGGAGCTTATATGATCTCCATTCTTCTAAAATATATGAATCACTCATCAGTTTGCTCAGTGTACAGATGGCTTGAAAATTTATGATACCTGAATCTTTTCCTTCTTGGTCTTATGCCATTACTTAGTTGCTACATTCTCACTGTTAATGGATTTCTAAAACCAAGATTTACTGAGATAGGTATTTTTTGTTCCAGGTCCTCTTTTAAAAAATCGACGTGGCAAGGAATGCAGAAAAAGGTAAGCTAGCATCATAATTTAATATAAAACCTCAACTATTTATAAAGATTGTCTATATCTTATTGTATTCCCCAGAGTCTAATGGTATTCAATGATTTCATTTTATAAGGTTACAGAGGAATCAAAGTTCTAAGTGGAAGTTTCTGTCTGCGTGTGTTATCATATACACACTTTTGTAGCTTTCTGCCATACTGACTATAAAGTCAGCTCAAGCAGGACAGTTCATTCCTGCTTGTATGTTAGGATATGAAGGTTTGGAAGTTATGATGTAATTTTACTATCAGAGGTTTGTTCCCATTTTGAATCTCACCTTGACTCAGCTCAAGATCACTGTGACATAAGAAGAGAAAATGTCCGTGACACTTATTAATCAAATTGTTTCTTTAAAAACATGACAATAACATAACTAACATAAATCACCATCTCAGCTAAGTGTCCTAGGTTATATAACTTGGTGAAAGGCTGCAGAGCATTGGATGCTGAAAGCCCTTGTTTTTCTGCTCACTTTTCCTCCTCTGCTGACTAGCTCCGTAATAAAACAGCACAGGACCAACGACCTGCAGTATCAGCTGATGGGGAAAAGCCGGCAGACCTGGGAGGTAAAGTTCACAAGAATAATGACTCATAGAACAATAAGTTAAGGATGTCTTCCTTACTCAACCCATTTGGGAAATCTTCATGGTTCAAAAGAAAGAGTCACCTACAATTGTCAAATAAACTCCAGCAAATAAAACTAATATTTTGCTCAGATTTTAGCTAGGGTGCTCAGCAACAAAGAAGGGTGACTGGAATTCTGACCTCGCATACATTTTTTTTTTTTATTATGGGGGTACAGATGTTTAGGTTACGTGTGTTGCCCTTGGTCCCCCCTCCAAGTCTGTGTTTCAAATATGTCCATCCTTCGGGTAGTGCGCATTGCACTCCTTGTATATACAAATACCCGTCCCCTCCTCCCTCCTCCCCCCTCCTCTCGCCACCCTCCCCCTTCCCCAACATCCAATAGATGTTGTTCTGATATGTGCATTTATGTGTTGATTAGTTAATACCAATTTGATGGTGAGTACAAATGGATCCCGTTCTGCTGCTCTTGTGGTGCCCCACTTTGGATAATGGGCTTAAGTTTAATCCAGGAAAGTGTAAGAGGTGCTAGATCACTGTCATTTCTTATGATTGAGTAATATTCCATTGTAAACATATACCAAATTTTGATAATAATACATTTGTAACTAACATCTGCACTATACCTTAACGTTCATGAACTTCTTTCACGTATACTATCTCACACACGCTTTGAGGGAGGGGTTAATGTTACACTCATTTTACAGAGGGAGAGACTGAGGCTCAGAGACGAAAGAAATTTTTCTAAAGTCACAAAACTGGCCAACTGGTAGAGCTGATCTTAAACACGGGTCTTACTCCAAATTCTTTACTTTGTACTACACCACAGGTAGAACAAAAAACAGTCAACTTAAAAATCCTTTGAACTGTTCTTCCTTTCTTAATACTGAAAAGAGTTTCGAGATTATGAAATGAATGCATTTACATCTTCATATTTTCTCTAAGAAAACATCTTTTTTTCTAAAACGTGAATCTAAATCACTAATGTGATAGAAACAAACATATACAAGAAAATAAGAACATCCATTGCTTTGCTCTTTTTCAAAACTGTGAAATATCTTATGTATTTAAAGCCATACGAAAACACATAAATAGTTTAAGAGACAGTAACCCAGGCCAAGAACCTGGGTTACTGAATGTTAACATACTCCAGATGTCTTCATCCCCACTGTCACATTTACAACTTCTCCCATCACTTCCGGGGGTAATCACTACCCTGAATTCTGATTTAATCTATTCATTAGTTGTTATCACTGGTGTATGTATCCCAAAACAATATTGTTTAGAGTTTTGCCAATCTTTGAACTTTATATAAACATACTATATGTATTATTCTGCAACTTGCTTTTTTCTTCCAATATTATATTTTGAGATTCATTAACGTTGATGCATGTAGCTATAGTTCATTCATTTTTACTACTGATATAGTATTTCACTGAATTAATATGCTCCAATTTATCCATTCTCTTGCTCATATACATTTGTGGCTTTTTTTGTCCAGTTTTGTAATATTACAAAGATTGCTACTTTTTCTATATATCTCCTAGCACAAAAGTGCAAAAGTTTCTGCCGGGCATATACTTTGTGGGGTACTCTTTACTGGCTATTGCCTTTTCCCTAAATAGTTAAACCAGCATATACTCCCAGAAACAATGTTTCAGGGATCCTACGGATCCGCACCTTGCTAACAATCTGCATTGTTTGTTTTTAATTTTTGCCAATCTGATAAGCAAGAAATGTTATCCCATTGTGATTTTAATTACACTTCCCTAATTTCTAATTAAGTTGAACACATTTCATGTTTATAGACCATCCCTGCTACCTCTTTCGTGATATACCTGTTCTTTTCTTTTGCCCATCTTTCTACTGGGTATTTATTTTTCACTTACAAAAAGTTTCTCTCAATCTGTGGCTTGGGGTATGTATGTATATGTGTGTGTGTGTGTGTGTGTGTGTGTGTGTGTGTATGGGGCCAGGAGGTGGGTTTCACTCTCTTTACATCATCTAAAAATGTCAAGTACTTAATTTCAATGTGGTTGAATTTATCCATTTTTTTCTCTATGGTTTAAACTGTTTTGTCCTATTTAAAAGTTCTTCTTTGCCTTGAGATCATAGAGTTGTTCTCCAATATTTGTTCTAGAAGTATCATAGCTTTGTTGCTTCATTTATGAGTTTAATCCACTTGGAATCATTTTGTGTATGTGCTATGAGGTAGGGATTCCAATTTCATTTCCCCCAAAATGGATAACTGTCGCTTCATCAATGATTAAAAAGTCCATCCTTTTCCCATTGATCTATTATATTACCTTTGTCATATGTCAAATGACACTATTTTGATTGTTTTTGTTTTGGATGCCTTGGTCTGTTTCATTTGTTTATTTTTCCGTTCCTGTACCAATATCATACGGCCCATTAACATACTATCACAAGATTATATTTTGAATTTCTAAAACTTTTTAGTACATGATATTCACACTGTAAAATAAGCAGAAGTAAACTTTATTACCATTTAACAAGTTAATAAGCTGAAGACACAGTTAATCTATAAAATGCTTCTGAATCATGATCCACATCTTATGATTCTCAAACTATTGATTTTCTAACCCACTGACTT
>NW_012155729.1:6225064-6231500 GCF_000956105.1 Propithecus coquereli
GCTCACCTCCTGCTGTGTGGCCTGGAGGGTTGGGCAACCTGAGGGTTGGGGACCATAGTCATACAGCTTTAGGTACTACTAATCAGTCTAGAATTCAAACCAGATCAGCTAATGCCAAAATACACCTCTCAGCCACCATACTATGCCACAGACCACGACTCATTCTAAAACATAAACATATCACCCCCTGCTAAAAATCCTTTGAAAGCTATTGGGAAGAGATCTGATTCTAGATATATTTTGAATATAGATCCTTCAATGGCTCCTCCCTATGACATGAAAAATCAAACTCTTTTTTCTAATACTGCACTGGGAGCTGGCCACTGCCTTCCTGAGTCCTGCTTCTCACTACCACCCACTTTGTACTCTTCTCTCCATTCTTAACAAAGGACTATCATTACCTTTATCACATGGCATTACACACACATGAGCTGGCTCAAGGGAATTGAAAAAAGGAAAGGTTGAAGGACTGACAAGCAGGCAGAGGGAAAGCAAGAAGGAGTGTGATCCCCAGAAAGCCCACGCTTCAGTCAGAGTGAGTGAGAAAGAGAGCAAGTGAGCCCAGCCAGGTTCTGGGAGAAAGCAGAGATGGAGCTGGGCTGAGGAAGACAGACACCAGACGGCAAGTAAAAGCCCCAAAGTGAGCGAAAGCCAGAGAGCTTGTGAACCTGTTAGCACACACAGGAAAGAGAAAGACTGAGAGATCAAGAGACACAAAATTCCAGAGATAGGGAGAGTTCTACACTCCTTACTGTCTCTCATTAGGCTGTTCTGGGCTTGAACTGCCTTTTATTCTTCCTTTCCACCCCATTTTTCTGGTTACTCGTACTTATCTTGCAAGGCTCAGCTCAGGGATCTTCTACCCCAAGAGCCTTCCCACATCTAGCTTCTGGGTGTGTATCATGTGCCCTTCCTCTCCGCACCTGAAGTATCCTGTCCTTACTGCTGTCGCAGCTCCGGCAAATGGCTTTGGAAGTCACTCTTTGCCTTTCTTCATCATTCACTGTAAATTCCTTAAGGGTATTTGTTTTTTCCTCCTTGCTCATCAGTGTCTTGCATATAGTAGGGGGATCAATAAATGTTGACTGAATAAAAAGTCCTAGGTTTTCAATTCCTCCATCAAACACTTTCCAAACATAATAATAAACACTGTCCGATTCTCACCTTTAACACAAACACATTGTTAAAGTCATTTTTTCTTAATCAAGATTGAGTGTTATCAAATGAAGCGTTAGTGAATATATAAAACTGCAACAGTCTGAATATAATGGCCTAGCAATTATGAACCTCCACTTTTGCATGTGCTTCATTTATGGCAGAATTTCTAAACCTCTGCACTATTGACATCTGGAGCCAGGTAATTCTTTACTGGAGGAGATTGGCCTGTGTATTGCAGGATGTTTAGCAGCACCCCCGGCCTCTTTGTATTAGAGGCAAGTAGTAACCCGCCCTGCTTTATAATATCAACCAAGAATGACTGTCTCTCCTGGGGGGCAAAATTGCTTGTAGTTAAGAACAATTGATTTACAGTGATTTTCGTTTTCTTAAGGTACTCATCAGTTAGTTTTCATTTTTTAGTATCTCTCTATATGGGATAGCTTCTTTTTTAAGATCTTAAACTTAAAAGTTAGCATAGATTGTGGTAAGAGTTATTTCATAGTGTATGAAAAAAGTTCAGTTAGTCCAAATTTCACTTGAAAAAGCAAGGGAATACTAGAAATTTGAAAAGAAAGTTTTGATAACATGAGTAATTCCATTCACTTTCTTTTTTCAAAGAAGAAAATACCTCTATACCATTTGTGCATTATTTATACCTTTTTAGAATGCTGCAGTTTTCAAAGTCATTTCTGCAATACACTTGATTTTTCCTTGTAGGCAGAATCGAACCAGACATTTAAAATTACAACTCAACATGGGGGTAAATAACTGCATCTGCTACGAAACTTAATAAAATAATCACAAACACCACTGCTTTGCTGACAGGAGGAGCTCTGATGTCATTAGAACTGAAGAAAAGGTTTATCTAAAAATACATGCACAGCAGTTACTCAGATAAAATTACATTCGGAGAATAAAAAACTGAAAAATATGTGGCACTTCAAGCAGCGAGAAGATTTACGATGACATTTGTCGCTGGGGTACGCGTGTGTATTTCATGCATTTTGGGCAAGCCCACCACATTCAACAGAAGCTCCTTCTCCTTTTTTAACTGCACGAGGTACTCCTGTTTTTTCTTTTCAAATTTTGATTTCTGCCAAGTTCATTTTCCAAATCTTATCTTCACACATTGGTATTTCCTCTTCTGTTAATGGTTTTCCCACCACTTTCCTTTGAGGTAACTCAAGGCTCACTGAAAGTCTGAGTGACCTACACACTAAGCAGTCATCAACCAGATCATCACCTGTATTCTCATCGCTTGACAAGTGCAGGAGGCAAAGCCGAGAGACAATATGAGGTACACGGGTCACAGACACCCTCCTCTGCACAGCATGGCTAAATATCTGCCTTGCGTCTGAACTGACCCGGAAGACCTTTGCTGGGCCAAGCCCTTAAGAACAGAAAAAAATCCTCTCTCTGGGGACTGGTTCTAGTTTGTGTTTCTTCAGGTAGGTATCCTGGAATTTCAGAGAAGACTATACCTCTTCAATCAAGCATGCTAAGTTCTGCATATTCCTGGGCATCCACCTATTCTCCTCTTTATCACCGAGCACCGGGGTGCAAGAAAACTACAACCACACTAGTGCCCCAGGAGTCATGCCCAACTCTACCAATTCCAAATGGCCTGAAAAGTGCCCCAGTGCTTGGGGAGAAGATAAATGGCTTACAAATACTATTAAAATACCATAGGATGCCCTCCCTGCCTTTTAAAAATGCAGTATTAGGTTTATTAACTTCATAAGCAGGTGCAGAGTCCTAGTAATAATGTTACATGGAGTAGAGCATATTGTTTTGTAACTTTTTGGGCAGTGGAGATTTTCCTAATAAAAATCTTGCTCGGCACCCTAATTCTGAGGGAATTACCACGACTGATGGCAGGCAGGATTCCTATCCTCTTAACCATGTCCTGGCACCTTTACTAGGCCTGTGGCAACTTATGGAAATCAAGGGCTTCTAGGGCAGAGAAACATTGATTAAGAAAACGTGGGGCTTGGTTTTAAGACAATGAAGGGAAAATAACAAAGACAAGAGTAACGACATTGAACCTAGAGTGAAAAGATCCACCTGTGAACCAGAGTTCTGCATTTACTAATGGTCTATTATGAAGCAAGTTGTTCAGCTCACTGAGCTTCCATATTGTCATTAATAAACTGGAGATAGACACGTATGTCCAAACCACAGGGTCTGATTAGTATCATGGCCCAAACCACAGGGTCTGATTAGTATCAAATGAGTCACTTATTAACAGTGTGATCCAGAATAAGTCACTTAACCTCTCTGTACTTCCGTTTTTTCATCTGTTAAAAAGGGATTATCTATCTCATGTGATTATTGTAAAGGTGAACTAAGATACCTGGCACAAGAAAAAATACTCAGTAAAGATCAGCTATTTCTCCTACTATTTTCTAGTAGTAAACTTTGAATACTATAAAAGTACCATAAAATATTTGGCAACACACTGTTTTTGTTATATTATTAACGTTTTGTTGTTATTGCTATTGTTAATAACTGAGCAAGTTGCTAAGCTGCTGTGGGGTTTCTACTGAACTCCAGCCTACACTTAGATTCCAAAGAATTCCCCCTTATCTGAGCTTTACTCTCAAATTTAAGCTATCCCACAAGTAAGGGAGACCTCCCTTCCTGCTACCCTTGTTTAAAATCCCAGCTTGAATTCCTTTGTGGAATTTTATATTAAGCCAGGAGATGCTCCAACAGAGCAACAATTTATCCATTTGTTTGAACTTGCAGTTATACAGCCACTATTAGCTTTTTCCTTGAGGTAATGCGTTGTGTCTAGTAAATATTCAGAAACATTCAAAACCACAAAAACTAGTTATGCTGTTGAACCCGTCAAACTTTAAATAAATAGAAAATTTTATTGTACAAAATGCTGCCTCCTCGTGGACTGAACCAAAATCAGTAAGACTGGTTGTTCTAAGATAAATGTTCTTTCTACTAAGACCTACCACGGTAGTGAGACAGAAATGACTTTCAGGCTAATGAGTATAGTCTGAGATATCCACAGAAAGAAATCTAAATACTAATTTGATTGATGTCAATAAATAGAGTATATCGTTCTATTATCTGGACTTTTGGCATTCTATTTTTTAAACTTCCAGAAATTAAAGAAATAGAAGGCAAATAAATGACTTTTGACTAAACATAACTATAATGTTCCACAAAGTAAAAAGAAAACAAATATTGCTATCTCTAACTACAGTGTACAGGCATGTCAGAAGAATGAAGAGGAGGTTTTAAAGAAGTATGTGTAAAAAGGATAATTTATTCCAGAATAATTTAGAGATAGAAAGGAATGTTGAGAATTACTCAAAGAGTTCAAAAAGTTTCTTTAATATCTTACTAGAAGTCTGATGAAAATCCTCACTTAAAAAAAGGGTAACGTTATTTGCAAATTGAGCAAGAGGACCGGATGATAGCCATATATAATCAGTTGTCACCTTGCAGCTCAATTAGCCCTCATGTAAAAACGAGGCATGTAAGGAGAAATGAGGTTTTGACATTATCTCTGCCAGCAAGATAATTACACAGCCTTCATTTAACAGTAGGGCAACACTACTGTAGCAACAAATTAACTCAGCTCCATTTGCAATTCATGGTGTGTTTTCTCATTTAATACCATTTGTCTTACCCCAAGTGAATGTTTCCATTAGTTTTCTCCAGCACAGCAAATAATCAGTTTGACTCCACACATTACATCACTAAGTCAAAGCTTACCTTCCAGCAACTCTTTCAAAGCATATTCGAAATGTGATAGAATATCCCACTTTTTTCCATCTCAGCTACAACTTTTCTCTGGTTTATGGCCAAATAATATAGCAGGTATATCTGTGTTGAACAGCCAAGGATGTGAAATTCCTGTGCCTACAATCTATTTCAGAAGAGTTTTCTCTTCTCATAAAGAAAAATCAAGAAAGAAACAAATATCAGCAAAGTCCTAACTTGGGTTCATCCATGTATTAATTTATTAACATATTGTTATAAGGTACACTTTAGGGAAAAAAAAATGTGCTGGCTGTGTTAAGATTTTAGATATAATAGCCTTAAAAAATGATGCTTTAATCCCATCCATTTCTTCTACAGATTTTACATTTAAAACTTTTCCTTAGTTTGAATTTAAAAGTCACATTCTCCCCCTAAAACTAGCGATGACTGATGAGAGTTTAAAAGGAAGGAGCAGAATGTTTAAAATGGGCATGAGCACAGAAAACAGAAACTGGTGGGCTTTTGTATTGTCAGAATAGGCTGATCATTAAATTTTATGTTCAACTCTAAAAGGTAATGTTAATTTCACTAATGATTTATTATTTGAGATTTTACTCACTGAATTATTCACTACTGACAATACAAGAGGCCCTGAAATTCCTAAGAACCTGAAGCCCCGACAATTGCTTTAGTCCAAGAAGACTTAAATCTATATATAAAATATTGACCTTCAAACATGCAAATGTATTAATATAAAGGCAAGAGCATTTATTTATAATCAATGTGTTAATAAAAAAAGAAAATTTAACTGTGCAAGTGAATATAGAAATATTTCAAAGTAGGGGACTTAAATTTTTGAAAATAAACAGTCACTATTCTGTATGAAATTTAAGGATACTCCTTAGGAGAAAAACAATACTTTCCAGGAGTTTTATTTCATTTATCTACAATAGTGATTAGCAAATACAGCTGTGGAAAACTGTATTATTTTATACTCTTAAAGAATTACAAACAAAAACATAAATATGATGCATTTTACATACAGATTCATTACTAAATGGTTATTTTAACACAGTAAGCTATCAAATAAGTATTCATGATGTATTAGTTTTTTTTTCTTTTTCAACTATTAAGACAATTAACCAATATCTCCACATTTTCAGGTAACTATTTGTTCTAAGGAATACATTTAAGGTTGATACTTAACTTATAAATAAGATATAGCCCCCCAAAAGCTCTATGCTTTTCTGTGTGAGCTAACCTAATATCTTACAGTAAAAGTGATTCCAAATGAAATAAGATGAAAGAACCAATATTTTACTAGTCCTAACAAAAACATTTCGGAAGTGAGACTTTCTTTTCAAAACAGAAATTTATTTTATAGACTTGACTAACAGTCATCCAGCCTCAGCTAAAACAATTCAAATACAGAAAAAAGATAAGAAATTAAGATAGTGAAAGGTTAAGACTTCTCTTTGTGCTCACTTGGCCTTACCAATTGGATATTCATCCTATGCTGTGGGGAGGGTAAACTGCTTAATCTTTAGATGTTCTT
>NW_012155729.1:6231550-6232422 GCF_000956105.1 Propithecus coquereli
CTACCACCAAGTGCTATTCTTGGTCACTTCAGTTTAAGCCAAAGTGTTTCAAAGTCTCAGAATGAAGAAATAAAATGTATGCTCCTCAAATTTAATGATACCAGACCATGTGAGGTGACAGAATCAAGAAATAAAAGAAAATCTTGCCGGATGAAACTCAGCCTTCAACCAAAAAGAAGAAAAGTAACAGGGACATTAAGTCATGCATTTATCTTAACGTGCACATACACACTCACTTACAGTCTCACTATTCTAGAGAAAAGGGAAAACTTCAACCTTGATAGAAGTTTGTATAAATTATGGGTTACAGTTGTAAATTCAAACAGGTGCTCAATATAATGTTAGCCGAAATGCTAAATGTGATGTGATAAGCCCCCCTCCCTTGCCTCAAAATAAAGCATTGTTAGGTTGTTTTAAAGTAACTTGTGTTCCCAGAGCAAAAGAAGAATATCCAATAAATTCAACAGTATTTTACTTCTCAGCACCACATTTGAAGGACATTAACAAACAAGCATATTTTAAAAAGAGCAATCAGAAAAGTAGGGGGGGGCGGTTGGAAAAGTGGGGAAAAAAATGACCGGAAAGAAATCAGGAGATCTAGCACGGAAAAGATAAGATATAAAATGTGCAAGTATCTGTGGGACTGTCATGTGGCCACTCTTTATTCCTTTCATTTGTCTCATATCTTTATACCTATCTTATAGGTGAAAAGACTGAGGCTTAGAGAGGTTACACAGACAGCTAGCAGAAGCATTAGAATTTAAATTTAGGAATTGTGAAAAAGAGGAATCTAACTTATTCTGTGTAATTCCAGAAGGCGGAATGAGACCAATTATATTGTGAAGGCAGATTTCAGGTCACTAAGAGAAGGA
>NW_012155729.1:6232472-6235421 GCF_000956105.1 Propithecus coquereli
TCATTATTCATCTAACCAGTTTGATCACTTTGAGAAAGATTATGGAAGGCATTCCTCCAAAAATGGTATTTAAATTAATATTAAAGGATGAGTATGAATAATCTTCAAAGTTTTCTAAAATATGCAATTAAACACTGAGATTCCATTTTTGCATTTAACACAAAAGCAGACAGTTAAAATATCCTGTAGACTGCTTTGCCATTGCAGGACTAGTAACAAGCTTCACAATTTTTTTTAATCCTATTAAAACAATTGTTTCAATGGGAAACATGTGGTTGGAAGATTAGGCTTTTAGACTCACAATAACATAGTTATTTTCAGGCAAACAGTTAAATACTAAAAGGTTTTTTATGGCTATGAGTGTATAGCTATAAAATCTAAACATCACTCAGCAAATACAGCTCTTAATTACATCTACCATTTGCTTAAGAGTATTGGCCTTTCTTTTCCAACTCATGATCAGCATTATCATTAATGTAATGCTTTATACATTTTAAAATCATATATGATACAACACTAAGCCATTAAAACAATGCAACTGTGATGTATAGGGTCCAAGCACCCTACCTCTTAGCTGGTTCTTAGTGCAAACTATATTCCCTTATATATTATCTGTTTTATGAACACATATACATAATGCAGGAGAAACGCCCATATGTAATATTGAAGAGTATCCGATAAAACGAATTTGTTTAGACCCTGCTGATAAACTGGCACAAAGTTTTTGGCTTTAAATATTTAGGAATATCTATAATCTTCAATAAAGTAATTTAATTGAAATAACTTATTCTAAGGAATAAGGGGGGTTGTGTATGTGTATGTGTCTGTCTATCTGTCTGTCTGTCTTGGAAGGGAGAACCTTTTATTCACCAAGATGTTCACCGAAGCATTACTTATAACAGTATAACAATGAAAACCTAAGCAAAGGAAATACTTTATATCTACATGATGAAATATTATGCAACAATTAAAATGTATGGTTATTAATACACATGTAAGTTAAAACACAGGATTAAAAACTGCATGTACAGCATGCATTCACTCATTCAAACATTCACCGAGTGTTTGCTATGTGTCAGGCAGTGTTTGAGGCCATGGGCACACAGATATGAACAAAACAGATAAGAATCTTTGCTTTCATGGAACCTATATTCTAGTGAGAGTAGACACACAATACAAAAATATAGATGATAAATTAGGTAAGTACTTTGGGAAAAAATAAAGCAAGAAAGTGAGATGGAGAGCACTAGGGCAGAAGGGTTGCAGTTTTCATACAGACAATGCCTCAAACAGGTGAGGGAGTGAGCCATGCATGTGCCCAGTGGGACAGCATCACAGGCAGAGGGAAGAGCTACCTCGAGAGCATGCTGGCAAGGTTGCAAGGGCAGTATTGCTGGAGAGAAATGAGCAAAGAGACAGGAAGTAGCAGTAGGTCAGAGGGATGGGAGTGGGTGTGGATGTAGGGTCACGTCTTGTAAGCTATGGTAGGACTTCTTTTATTCTAGTGAGACAGGAAACCACTGGAGGGTTTTGCGTAGAGAAGTAACGTTATGGGACTTACACTTTAACATGGACACTCTAGTTGCTATTTTGAAAACAGACTATAGGAGAGCAAAGGCAAAGCCAACAGCTTTTGTAAAAATCAGAAAGAAGATGAAGTAGTGTGAGAGCAAGGAGGTGAAGGTGAAGGTGA
This sequence comes from Propithecus coquereli, assembly GCF_000956105.1. Lineage (NCBI taxonomy): Eukaryota > Metazoa > Chordata > Mammalia > Primates > Indriidae > Propithecus > Propithecus coquereli. Next base: position 6,234,166 of record NW_012155729.1, read on the forward strand.
TTAGAAGGGATCTGATTCTGAATACATTTGAAGACAGATCCAGTAAGATTTACTAATAGATTAAAAATATTACGAAAGATAGGAATCAAGGATGATACCAGGTTTATGGTATGAATAACTAAAAAGACATCAATGCTATTTACTCTAAAAAACAAAAAAAACTACAGGAGGAACAGTGGTCAAAATTTAATATAAGACCAGTCCAACTGATGGAATGGGAGCAGACCGATGTTTTGGGATATACATTTTTAGTTAATTAAGTAATATGTCTACTTTGGATAAAAATACTAAAAGGAACTGTATCTTTTAAAAAAGAATTTGTTACTGTCTTCAAAATTGAATAAAAAACAATGAATGCTTTCATTAAGAAAGCAAGTGGGGACGGAGGAATGTGTATCACCAATTTTATGAAGTGAGTGTTCAAGATAATGGATCAAATAAGGCCAACCTTAAAAGGATATATATGCTATATGGAACGAAGCCAAGGACAAACATAAAACACTAGCACAAACTCATCTGAATACCACAAGGAAGACAAGGGCCCATAATATAAATTGGAGCTGGTCAAAAATGCTAAAGGCAAAAAAGAATGGGATTCTAATGTATTTTTAGCAATATTTGAAGGAAGAAAATGAGCAGAAAAGATGGAGATTCACTGTTTGGAGAGTTGGTATAGGTGACAAGGAGAAAATAGCATCTTACTTCAAATCCTCAAATTGTTTAGAAAATCATTTAATCTCTTTAGGTCTCAGTTTCATCAGTAAATGTAAGGGTAACAATATTTACCATGAGAAGGTATTTTGATCAATAAATAAGATAAATATAATCCAAAATAGGTACTTAAAAAGGTTATTAGTGTTCCTTCCTGTTCCTTTCCTCAGCTCAAATGTCACTTCTACTCAAAAACTTTCCACAAATATCTTATAGCTCAAGATAGAACAGAGAGCCTTTTTTTTTTAATTAGCTCAAATCTCTAGGCTCATATAAATATTCAAAGATATTTTAAATATAATCCTGGAACTATATTTTCTTTCTATCTATAAAATGTCAGGAGGGCAGGGTGTGGTGGCTCATGCCTATAATCCTAGCGCTTTGGGAGGCTGAGGCAGGAGGATCGCTTTAGCACAGGAGTTTGAGATTGCTGTGAGCTATGAGGATACCACTGCACTCCGGCCTTGGTGACAGAGCAAGACCTTGTCTCACTGTACTCTAGCTGGGGCAACGAGAGAGACTCTGTCTCAAAAAAAAAAAAAAAA
>NW_012155729.1:6236747-6241318 GCF_000956105.1 Propithecus coquereli
TTATTATCTATTTTTTTTAGATTCCATGGGCACCTGTATTTGCTGAACAACCATTAACCATTATGCCAGGTGCTTCATAATCTCTTAATTGGTACAATCCCAGTGAGAAAACAAAATCTTATTAAAGACTAAAATAATTTGTCCAAGGCCCCAAAGTGAATACATTAAGAGCCAGAATTCAATCACAGCTATCCCTGATTCTTTCTTCTATAGTTCTCTAGCCCAGGCTGCTCAGTAGAATCACCAAATCTCTATTAAAACACCAGTGCCTGGGTTCCACCCCCAGAGGTTCTGATTTAATTGGTCTGAGATGAGGCCAGTTGTTGAGACCTATGTATAAACAACTGGGTAAATACATGACCACACATATGAGAAAGAAAAGCTACTTTTCTGGGCAAGGGAGGGTTAATGGTGAAAATGTACAAGGAAATCCTTAGCAAATAGAGTGCGTAAGTACCTTTATAAAAATAATTTTCAAATGTAATTTTTGTACCTACTTAAGATATGTTAAAACAAAGTCCAGATGTCTTTAGATCCAAAACATTAAAAGTGCAAGAAGAAAGACAGTCTGACATGAAAGTTCATAACCAATTCATCTAAAATATGCTTTTTAAACAAATAAAGTGACACTTTTTAAAGTCAAATACTGTAAAAGATTACTTGTCTTTTGCACAAGTGGCAGATCTGTTATCATTCTCATCATATTGAAAGCTTATCCAACAGATGCCCTCTCTGTACCCTCCAATAGCTCTTTGTGCACTCAAAATTAACCCCACTATCACAGTGTTTCTCTGGATTAACCAATGTAAGACATTTGAAGAGGGTCTTTGTTGTTGTAAAATGAGGAAAGTTGCATTAAAAGCATTAAAATAATTGTGGTCACTTGGAAAAAAAAATCAGCAAAATACAGTGCCAGCATTTCGTGCGGGCTATTCCTTGCAAACAACTGACACAGTTTTCAACTCTTTAATTAAAGAGATATTCTTTAAAATTGGGAAGAAATGTTAAGTTGAATGTCATCCCCTTTCTCCTAGAATGAATGACCTCTGATAAGTATCTGAACCATTTAAACACAAACACACATAAAATGTGATTTTTTTTTTTTAATTCAACAAACATGAACTTTGGAGTGGTCAAAGAAAAACAAGAACTATTTTCTAAATTTAATTAAACAGAAAAAGACAGCTGACAAGCAGATGAGTTGTCTAAATAAACTTTTACAAGCCAGATATTAAGAAAAGGAATGTCATTTTTTGTTACAAGAGCCCAAGGTGACTGCTTGTGTTTTGAACGCTGGTTAATTCTAGCTGGAGCACAAATCTGTCTTTTCTCTTGTAATTAATTCTCAGTCTCAAAACTGCTAGATGTCCTTTTCAGAATCAACCTATCCTGGCTGTTAATTATACTACAGAAATATGTTCAAATAATGTTAACAGCCTGATTCTATGCTCACAGAACAAGTTGTAGGAAAAGCTCAATTAATGACTTAGCTAAATATGTGTACTTAATTATTTTGCAGAGAACATAAGAATGGTTTGCTTTGCAAAAATGATATCTGTAGAAATTATTTTAAAAAGGAAAGAAACTACTTTGGGAACTACTATTTGGATATAACACAAGTACCTAACAGTGAAATATTATTTCTTAGATTAGAGAGTTTCTCAAATGCTTACAAAATAGACAAGAGAAATACAGTGACCAAGAAAGAGTCTTCAGAAGGATAATAATACAACATGTGCTTTTTTCAAAAAAAATTACATTTTTATACATTCAAATGCAATGGTCTTATTTTCTCAATGGTCTACTACTTTTCCAAAAGTTCCACCCCAACTGAAGCCCCAGAAGCTGCCATGAAAATTTAGATTGAAACCAAGAAACCCAAAACTGCCCTATGGAGAGCCTGAAGCTGACAAGAATTGACTGGGAATCCCCCAAAGCTCCAAGACTAGTTTAAGTCCAGAAGTGCTTTTCTAGTTATGCCTGCAATGTGTAATGACATTCAGTGACTGCATTTAGTTACTGATGGTTTATCTGCCTGTGGATAGCATACGTTATATTCATTCAGCCTCTCTTCTGCCATAAACCTTTTCATGTAAACACTGTTCCCATTTGCAAAAGTATTATAGAAACCAAGGTACAGAGAGGTTAAGTAAATTGCACAAAATAACTCAAGTCAGTAAGTGATAGGTCCAACCAAGATTTGAGTCTGGGTCCTTTTGGCTCCAAAGAGCATGCTTATCTAGCAAACTACAAAAAATGGCAAAATTCAAGATCACATTCAGAGACAAAGGAAACTTGAAATTCAATCTCATATACTCAGTACCTGAAATGTAAAAGATTATTTTTTTCCTGTATATAATTTCTGATAAATCCTCACATAGGTTTGAAAATGTGGTACTTATATATTTTTTCTGGGTCTAAGAAATGACTTGGACCTATAGTGACTCTTGTACCTGTAATCCTATCATTTAAAGGTTAAAAAAATAAAAAATCTAAGGCTTCCTCATTCTTACCAATGAAGTATAAAGACACAAAATGCTTAAATGTCTTGTCCAAAGTCATAGTGCTAGATTTCTGCAAAGTTGGGATTAGAACTCAGATCTGCCCCATGGCCTACTGTTTTTTTCCATTACAAAGTGCTATTTTGTTTTGTGTTCCCCTTGGCCCTGGAAAAAGGCTGTAAATGTTAGTTATAATAAGTACATGACACAACAATAAGAATACATTAAAAATCCTCTCAAAATTAGTCCATTCAATCATTACTTTAAGAAGAAAACCAATCATCTGGGTTTATATCAATTTGTTTAAAAAAAATAACCAAACAGCATTTTAAATAGACAAAACTAGGTAAGCGTACTTAACCAAAATAAAATTTTGGATTTATTGGTCAAAATTCCAAGTGGCTTAGATCTAAAATACAACTGATGTAAAAAATCAATGCATCACAACATGAGAAAACTGTTACTGATTCTTTATGTGCTTCCAATTTGATTGCTTTGGCCTTCCAAACAAATAAATGGCAGTACCAGAAACCTATTAGTATGATAATAAAGCCTCGCTCCTGGATGTGTACAATCTCTACACTGGAGGATAACAAATAAACAAACAAATATCAGTGTAAAGACCTGCTCTAACTTCCAATTTAATAAAAGAATATTAAAACAAATTATAAAACGTAAACTTTTAAAGGATAATCAGGATGCTTTTGCTTTAAGTCCTTAAAGAGGTTCGTTTCTGTAAGTGTCAAAAGCTAATAGCTTCTTTTAGCCCAATGTTCCTACTTTAGTTTGTATTTCTTCACAATTCCAATTTTTAAAAATCCAAACCTAATAGCTTCAAGTTATCATCATCTATTACTATACTATCTAAAACACAATGAGTGCAGTGGGCTCTTTTATATACAGAAAATAGTACAATTGATAGAAATATATTAAGGTTATGATCAGAGAAAATAACAATATATCAAAGGCATATATCTATATATAGATGAATATATCATACATATGTACACATACACTCACATATCCATATTTGAATACTTAGAATGCCTTTGCCTGAATTATATATCTCCCATCCCCCCAAATCAAAGTAGTTTAATAATTTTAAAATGCATTTTCTTATTATGAATACATATTTCTCTTGTCACATGTAATGAATTAAAATTGGACCAGTGATGACAAACTGGCTGGTAATAACTCAATGATCAAGGCCCTATTTGAAGTGAAAGTATACTTTCCTAGAAGTTAATACTGGTAAATCATTCATGGTTCATTACTGCAAATTTCATAACATCACAGAAGTAATATTGATTGCAAAAAGAAAATGCATAAGTTTTCCTATTTTTGTTCGACCTATGTAACTTCAAAAAAGAAACACATGTCACTATGCAAATGAGGTTCCCAGATTTTTATATATTCTATTTTCTCCACTGTAGCCAGCCTCAGCCACATAATTCACATGCAGAACTATCCCCCTTTGAACTAAATGAATTCTGTTATAATGGAGAGTTGAGACTTGAAAAAATTGCTTACAATTGCACATACAAGTGAAAAAGATAGCTAAGTCTAAATTAAGATGTTGGCTATGAGGTTTCCAATAGGACCTTGACATGACTGTTGACCTACTCATGACATGATCGCACCAGTACGGATTTGGAATTCTATTAGTATTACCAGAGGAAAAAAAGTCAAGGAGTCATCAAGAAAACAAATCTATATCTTCTACTCCATCAGCCAATTACTGTTGTTAAAGTGGAATTAGATGGGTATTGACAATGCGAAGGGGATAAGGATTAAGCAGATGACTGAATATATCGCAAGCAGAGGTGATCATATTTTGGTTTTTTAGAACTGTTTTGTTTTTGCTGCACAGTTTTTAAAAATTCTAAAATAGGAATGTGCAAAGTAGATTAATTGCTAATATCTTACCTGAGAAAATACAAATTATATTTGCTAACTGGATAACGCACAAATATTTTCACATAAGAGAACTATTTTATACAAGTATATATTCAACAGCTTAGCAAAGATTTAACAGAAATCTGAACCTGCCTATAAATAAAGGACCACTGG
>NW_012155729.1:6242723-6247951 GCF_000956105.1 Propithecus coquereli
GACCTGTCAACTGATATTTGAGGTTAGTGAAAACATGAAAACAAAGTTTTCACGTATAATACCAAATGTAAATCCTTTATTCAGATGAACACTTTGATGTTATGGTAGATTATACCTAACACCTTTCAACCCTCAATAAAATTTTCATATTTCCAATGAGCTGAAGTAACCTTGCTTCATGGACTGATTTTTTCAAAGGTGTAAAGTTCTCCTTAACATGCACAAAAAGGGTATCAAAGAATATGACTTAGTTTTTTTTGATACAAATAAACTACAAATGATGATCTATCTTACAATAACATAATAAAACTTAAAATACATTGTTTTAAAAACAACAGGAAAGGATGACAAGAATGTAATAAGGAATGTCAAGGTTTGCAATGGTGATTCATTCAAGAGAATAATCACAAAAAATAGTAAGAGGCATGGGAATGTGTTATAAAATTTGTAGTACTATTTTTAAAATAAAATTCTAACTGAAAATAAAAAAGAGGAGAGATGCCCACATACAGACAAGAAAAAACCTATAGCAAATCTAATAAATTTAACTTGCCCTGCCAGATCTTTTTAACTTATTGGAAAATTCGCTTGACTTAATATTGACACAGAGATGTGTAAATCAATACATTCAGAATGAAAGATATATTTTAATTTAAAAATGTTCAAACTGCAGCAGTAAATCTATGCACTTAGCACATAAAAATCATTAAGAGTTTAAATGTTGAGACATAATATTGAGGTTGACCAACACACATATAGGTGAATACCAAATACTAAATTTTAACCATGAAAACATTTACTTTTTATGTCACATATAAGGCAATCTTTACAAAATTTACTGAAATATATTTATAAGCAATAGATAAACTGAATTTCCTTGAGAATCTATCAAAGCCTGCAACCAGGGCACCACCTATCTGCTACTGATAAAAAGTCTAATTTTTATATATAACCACAAGCTATTGTGATCTTTCCATATGAAATGAGAAAAATAGAAGAAATGAAAGTACCCCTTAATCTCAGTGATTTTCTTTGTGGTCAAAGCCTTTAGCTATGCTATCCAATATGGTAGCCACTAGTCTTATGCAGCTATTAAATTAAGATGTGTTGAAAGTATAACATACACAACAGATTTTGAAGATTTACTACAAAAAAGAACAAATCATTCTCATTTTGCTACAATAATATTACTATTATATACACATATTTGCAGGATAAAAAATCAGAAATAATCATTTGTTTCACTTAGGAATGTATTATATAAAAAAGACTTCCACAGACAAGCACAAGAATTTAGTATAGTTTAACTTTCTCTATCTCCTTAAACAAATCTCTTACTGAAACACAAGCTTATAAATCTAACTATCTCGAATTTAACTAAATTGGTAGTGTTTCCATTCCCCCACCTTTCACAGATGGTGATACAAAGGATGAAAAGCTAATAATCATGATTTTGATCTCTAGTAAGCTAACCTTTCAACTTACGAATTTATAAAAAGTTAAGAGGGAGTGGTTTTACTTAAGAAAAAAGAAATCTATATTAAAGAAGGGTTATGAAGTGCTTATATTAGCTAAAGTGTATCTGATCATAGTGAAATTTTACCAATTATCACAAAATCAAAGCAAGGAGATCTGCTTCTCACAACCTACTATAATTTCTCTTTATAATTAGTGTACAACTTTGCCTTTGGTATCTCAATCTTTTTATCATCCTTCTCCTTTTAAATTTTTCCCTGCTATCTATCTTAAGCTTTGCTATTTATTAGGGTGGACCCCAGACTGGCATCGTCAGCATCCATCGTCTGGTAGCTTGTTAGAAATGCAGAATCTCAAGCTCTACTGAATCAGAACTTAACATTTTGAAAAGATCCACCCCGACCAGCTCCCATGAGTTGTAGGGAGATTAAATTTGAATCACTGCTCTACACTTGGTGGAAAAGATTTCTATCCTCACAGTCTGCTTCTCTTGTCCTTATCCTTTACGTGGTTTTATTGGTTCTCGGGTTAATAAGGTTAGAAAGCATCTTAGAAGCCACTGATTTCAAAACTTTCATTTTACAGAGAAGCAAACTAGAAATAAACATTAACACCTAGCACAAGACCTTGCAAAAAAAGGCCCTCGATAAATGACAAGTTGGAAGACAAAGACAAGAGGAGAGAAATTGAAGCTAAAAGAGGTTAAGGACTTACACAAGTTTATGTAGTTAATTAGCTGCAGGGCTAAACATGTTGACTCCAAAGTCCAACGTTCATTACAATATATGATGCTATGAGCAACACAGGGCCAGAGTTTCTGAGAGATTCCACCTTTCCTTACTTCTCACTGGGATGTGTGAGAGAGCACATGTCCTTGTAACTGGGTGGATATGCACGCATGTGAAAACATGTATGCCCAGCTCTGGAGTGCTTTTCAGGGGAACAATGTGAACTATTACAAGCTTAAAAATACAACTTTTATAAATATGACATATATATTTTTTTCAGTTTAAGGTCAATTTTGGCAAATTTCCTTTACTATATTCTTTGATCCTTTTTCCCTTCTGCCAAATAATATCTGTGGTCACTAGGACGTAGGAATTAAGAAGTAAAGAATAAAGGTTATATGAGGAAACTTTAAAACATAGAAACAAATGGTCTTAACTGGGTTGGGCATTATTATTGATACTTGAGTCTGCCACTGTTCACTCTCCCCTACTTCTTTTCTTTTATATTCCTCTTCCTCTTTGTCACCCTCTTCCTATTCCATTGTCCACTGCTTCTTTTCTTTAACTATTACAGAAAAGACAAAGTTGAAAAGTTACTTGTACAATGCTTGCTACTCTTTAGAAGAAAAGCACTATGTAATTCCTATAATTATTATAAATAACAATTTACAATTCTATAGTATTTTACATTTTTTTCCAAGTATTTTTATAAAGTATTTTCATAAAAATTATCTTAAAGTCATCATAACAGCATGTCAAAATGCTTTTGATAATAATAGTGATTATAAAGATTGGTTCCATATAAGAGCATTCTTTAGACATGGTAAATCTATTTATAATTTTTCAAATAATAATATATTGTGAAAGTTATAACAAGAGAAAAAAAATCCAAAATATGAATAGTAGAAAAGGCAACACCACAATTTTACTTTTAAAAAAGCAAAACACCCAATATTAAAGTTGGTATAAAATATTATAGTAATGCTCAAAAAAGAATGCTTTAACATCAAAATATTGTGGAGCTAAAAACAATGGATTAAATCATATCTTATGAAAGACCAGAAGGTGACAGATATATAAACAATTCACTGTATAACCAGCCAGCAGGTTAGTAAACAGAGAAAGCTTTAATGATTTGAATACCTGATTTGGCTCCTTATATACTTGGTGCCTTACTCTCATTTAATATGAGTATAAAATATACTTAACGATGATTAATAAGAACACCTGAGATTGCAGAGTTTATGCTACAACAGAAATAAAACTACTGAAATACAGGATGCATTGTAAGAATATCATATATTGCTAACTTATTATGGAGGTATTTATTAGAATTTTTTTCAGTCTCCTAAGTCCTCCTTAGATAAAATGCAGTAAAAACATGAGTACATTAAAGACTACTAGCATCTCATAAATAATTAGTGCATGTGTTAGATTATTCCTACTAAGAGAATGGATGAATTAAACAGCAGATTAGATAAAGATAAAAAGAGAATTAGTTAACTGGAAGACCAAGCTGAAGATATTACCTATAATGTGGCACAGAAAAACAGTAAAATGAAAACTAGGAGAAAAGGGCTAAAAGATATTGAGAATAAAATGAGAAAGTTCAACATATGTCTGTCTGGAATCCTAAACAGATGAAAGACTGATAATAAACAAGAAGCATTATTTGGATAAGGGCTGAAATTTTTTAAAGAACCAATTAAAGAAAGGAATTCTCATACATAGAAAGGTCAACATAAAACAAGCAGGGCAAATAATTTCACATCTATATTATGTATTGTTATGAAACTACAGAATATCAAAGACAAAATTTTTTCTTAAAAGCAGCCAGGGAGTAAAAATAAAATATACTATCTATCATTAGTCTGACAACAGATTTCCCATAGCAATAAGGAATGCCAGAAAACAGTAGAGGAGTATCTTTTAAGTGTTGAGAAGAAATATTTAACCCAGAATTATATTGACAAAAAACTATTCATAAAAAAGGGTGAAATAAATTCAGTTTCCCATCAAAAATAGCAAATTTACCAGTTTTAGATTTTCACTAAAAGAACTTCTAAGCATAATGAAAGAAGATGAAAATGACCCTGCAATGAAAATCTGAAATATAAGATGAAAAGGTGAGAAAGAATCTGATAATCCTTGTAGATCTAAATAAATGCTGTACATTAATAATAATGTCTGATTAATAGGTTTACAAAACTAAAAGATTGAAAATTAAGAGAATATTTTAAGTTTGGAGAAGGGAGATCAAAATCAGTGTTCTGAAGTCCTTATATTATTCAGAAGTTTAAATACTCAGTAGATTTTGAAAGCTGTTAAACATACATAGCAAAATTTTAGACATCAGAAAGATGGAAGCAAGTAAGCTACCTAGCTTCCAAACTAGTAGAATGGAGGAGAAACTAAGAACAAAAAAGAAGAGGTAGGGAAAGAGCAAGAGCAATTAATAATATCAATAATGGAGAAAAAAACGTATGAAAGAAAGAAAAATAGCAAACATTAAGTTGATATAAACAAGTCCATATACATCAGAAATCATAATAAATGATAATCTGAGATTGTTAGCTATTTGGTAGAAATTATTGTGGTAGATTTCTTTAAATCCAACCATATGCTGTTTACAAAATATATACCTAAAACAAAAGAACTTAGAAAGATAGAAAAAGTAAAAGGATAGAAAAAATAATATCAGAAAAATACAAAGCAAAGACAGTTGAGGGTAGATACATTAATATAATGGATAATACACCTTACAAAATAAAGAACATTATTAAAGAGAAAACAAAAGTTTAAATTTACCAGGAAACTTAATCCATGTCAAACACTACCTTCTTTAATTTTGCCTTTTTGGGTACATATTTATATGGATGGGATCTTATGCTAAATTTTTTTCTGTAATTTGCCTTTTTTCCCTTCAACATTTTTTTCCTGAGCCTATCCACATTGATGTTTGCAGCTACAGTTCATTTCACTACTGAATTCCACAGTAGGAATATATCCATTTTTATTTATTTA
>NW_012155729.1:6248001-6249578 GCF_000956105.1 Propithecus coquereli
CACATAAGAGAACTATTTTATACAAGTATATATTCAACAGCTTAGCAAAGATTTAACAGAAATCTGAACCTGCCTATAAATAAAGGACCACTGGAAAGAGAATTAATACAAGGTTTTAAAAAATTTGTTATCATATTTTAAGGAAGAAAATTCCCCACATTTTTAAAATGGTATCTTTTCTTAAAAAGTAACAATAATACTGATAACTCAACTGATTATAAAACCAAAACACTTGTATTACAAGAGGAGGTGGTATATTGTAATATTTAAGAGCATGATCTTTGACTTCATGGAGACTTACTTTCAATTCTGATCTCTATGTGCTATGGCTTTGTGACCTTGAGGAAATTACTTAACCTATGTCTTGATTTCCCAATCTGTAAAACTGAGATATAATACCCATGTTATGTGGTGGTTGTGAGGTTAAATGAGTGTGCTTGCATAAAAAACTTAGCACAGTATTTGATTCGTGTTAGCTTTAGCTATTATAAAATGTTGCCTCTATATTTCTATTGAAATCAGATAGCTATTTTGTCTACAGACAAAATTCAGTTTTGTTACATGGTGATTGGGATTCCTGAGGTGCTAAGTGGTCAAAGTTAGGAAACCGATAGAAGTATTGGTCATCAATGCCAAAGTATTATATAAAATCTAGTTTTACTTTATAGTGCAACTCCCTATTTCTCTACCACCACCAAAAAAAACAAAACAACAACAAAAAATTATAAAGCACTGGACAGATTTGATTTAATGGGAGGAGGATTATCAGTCTAAATTACAAATAATACCACCAAAACACAAAAAATAATTTTGGTGGTTTTTAAATAGAAGTATTTCCTCCATATCTTGATTAGTTCCCTAAATCCTGGTTAAAGTTTCTGGCACCATTTTCTGCCACTTTCTTCTTACATTAAAGTTTTTATCCATTGACAAACTATATTTTATTGATTAACACCATACCTCCTTATTACATAATTCATTTTGTATTTTGATATTAAATATATTCACTACATCTTTCATCTTTTAAAGTCAACTTTGAATTTAATGGTATATAAAATGACAGATAAGAGTATTTTTACACCAGTTTAAAATATCTGTGTAAATTTTAATCTAATGAATGTATCAATGAACTTGGGGTAGCATCACTTGATGAATCAAGACTATATCAGTGGCCGGGCGCGGTGGCTCACGCCTGTAATCCTAGCTCTCTGGGAGGCCGAGGTGGGTGGATCACTAAAGGTCAGGAGTTCGAGACCAGCCTGAGCAAGAGCGAGACCCCCGTCTCTACTAAAAAATAGAAAGAAATGATCTGGACAACTAAAAGTATTTTTACACCGGTTTAAAATATCTATGTAAATTTTAATCTAATGAATGTATCAATGAACTTGGGGTAGCATCACTTGATGAATCAAGACTACATCAGTGGCCGGGCGCGGTGGCTCACGCCTGTAATCCTAGCTCTCTGGGAGGCCGAGGTGGGTGGATCACTAAAGGTCAGGAGTTTGAGACCAGCCTGAGCAAGAGCGAGACCCCTGTCTCTACTAAAAAATAGAAAGAAATGATCTGGACAACTAAAA
>NW_012155729.1:6267108-6278226 GCF_000956105.1 Propithecus coquereli
TTTTTTTCTTTTTAAATTTTTGCGTTAAAAACTAAGACACAGACACATACATTAACCTAGACCTACACAGGGTCAGGATCATCAATGTCACTATCTCCCACCACCATATCTTGTCCCACTGGGGGGTCTTCGGGGGCAATAACATGCAAGGAGCTGTCATCCCTATGGTAAAAATGCCTTCTTCTGGAACACCTACTGGAGGACCCGCCTGAGGCTGTTTAACTTATAAGTAGAAGGAGTACACTCTAAAGTGACAATAAAAGTATAGTAAAGTAAATACATAAGCCAGTAATATAGTTGTTCATTAACATTATCCAGTATGATGTACTGTACATAATTGTATGTGCTATATTTTATATAACTGGGCAGCACAGATTTGTTTACTCCAGTTGTCATCACAAACACATGAGTAATGTGTTGTACTACAAAGTTACAACATCACTAGGTGACAGAAAATTTTCAGCTCCACTACAATTTTACAGGACCACCATTGCATATGAAGTCTGTTGTTGACTGAAATGTCATTATATAGCACATGACTGTATATGCTGTACTCTAAAACAAACACAAAGCTATAAATAAAAGCAAGGATATGATTAACATGAAATTCTTGATAGTAATTACCTCTGGGAAGAAGTGATATAATCTGGAAATATCACTAAAAGAGCTTTGGAGGTACTTATGATGTATTATTTCATAAGCAATATGACAGGTACAAAGGCATATTCTTCTATAAAATGAAATTGTAAGTATATGTATAATATATATGCATATATGTACAAATGTGCTTATATTTTATAAATTCCATACACACACACACACACACACACACACACACACACACACACACATATATATATACACACATAAACATTTTTATGCATGCTACATTTCATTTTTTTTAAGTAAGGGCATGCTTAGGAAATTTCCTTTTGGCTAGATCAGATATACTTTGTAGCTAAAAAAAAAAAGAAAAGGACGTTCTGCAAATTTGGATGGTTTTCTGACCCTAGGACCAATTTATCTCGGATAAATAGCTAGTTAAAAGCAGAAAAAACGATGGAAACCTAAATTTTCTGACTTCAAACAGTTTCCCAACAGCATTTCCAAAATGTGAGTTCTAGAAACCAGTTCTCCAAAAACAGTGGAGTTCCTTTGGGAAATATTACAAATCATAATTTTCTGTAAAAGTTATTATTAAAAGCTACTAGAGTCCTAAATTTCAGAAACCTACTTAAATTGCTTTCATCTGGTGTTTCCCAGACAAATTTGACCACGGAACACTCACTTCTCTTTCCCTTATATATCCTATAAAACAATGATTTAGAAATGTAAGATTAAATTTTCGATAAAAACCTAAAGTATGGACCCCTAAGGCAGAAAGAAAGGCATTGACCAAATTACAGAGGGCCTTCAAAACCAGCAGGCAATGGGTAACCAATGAAATTTTTGAATAAGTACAAGACGGAGCAATGCACAGAATCATGTTTTAGGAAGATTACAGTAAGAATAATACTCTGCACGAAGAGTAGTATGAAATTAGGAAGCAGGGCACCAATTTACATAAGGCCATTGTTAAGAGTTTGAGAGTTAATATGAGACTGGACTAAAACAGAGGTAGTAGAAATGGAAAGGAAAGATGTAGATTTCGCCAATAAAGTAGGAAGATTTTTCAGGATTTGTCAACTGATTAGGAGTGAGGAAGAACAAAAAAGAAACTAAAATATTTTCAGCATAATGATTAAAATACATAATTGAAGCCTTCATAGCCAGCCTATTAGATAGATATTATGAAAGACTCAAAACTTAATTTTTCCAAAAGCATGAAACTAGTAAATTATGAAGCTGTGAATTGAATATTTCAGTTGAATACCTCATGAATAAAGACTGTTTGAACTTATCTTTGAATCCATAACCTTTAGTCACTCCGATGTTGTTTCATTTACAGCAGGAATGACTTTAAGGTTTCTATAATAAATAGGTGGCTAGCAGAGAATGATGTCATTAACATATAGAAACCAGATATTTGTTTGTATACTCCGTGTCTCCAATTCCCTCTCTCCCTTTGATAATCTATCTTTTATACTCTTCCATGTGGATCTTTCTATGCTCTAAATGATCTGATCATATTACTCCTTAGCCAAAAATCCTTAGCGATTCTTTACTGCCTATCCAGAAAATTGTCCAGGTTCCTCAGTAATCCACTCAAACACCTTCACAGTCAGGCCCAAACCTCTGTTACAGGCTTCTTCCCTAACATTGTTATACATATACCTAAAATTTAACACACACCTGAGTACTCAATATTTCTTAAACTAGCTAGGGATTTTTATACCTTTTATCTGCAGTTACGCTGGATTTAAGTACTAGACTTAGAATTGGATGACCAGTAGTTTTCCACAAAGGAAAATCTACAAATTTAAATTAATTTTCACAAGAACTCCGTGTTCATTCATTTAACACTCTTAACTAACCTACTGAGTTCCTATGATATGTCAAATACTGTTCTAGACACCAAGGACAGAGGTGTAAGCAAGACAGAAAAGAGACTCTGCCCTCTAGAAACTTATATTTTAGCAGCTGGGAACACTAAACAAGAAAACAAGACAATTTCAGATTATGTAATATTTTTCAATTACATAGTTGTGTTTTTAAACATTATTATTATGACTATTAGGATGATCTCATCATTAAAAGACTGAAGTTTCTTTTTTATTTGTTAAATAAAGCACTTTACCTGTTAAAACTTAACTGGGCCGTAAGACATCATCCTGTATGTGCCATTCTCTAAAAATTTCCAATTATATAATTAAGTGCCCTTCAAAATTGAAATAGTGTGAAAAATAAAATGAAATAGCATGCAAATCTTTATCTCTATAATAGCTTCTTTATGGTTCTGTATTTCTTAGTATCATCATTCATGCAAACCACTGTATATAACAACTGAAATAGACTATATCCTCCTAAAATAACAGATCTGAAGGTAGGTAACAGTCATAAACTATTGTCAGTTGACATCACTAGGGAAAATATACCGCCTCTCCCCAGGGGAGATAACAATTTAATGGAGAGAACAAGTTAAACAAATATTCCACCATTCCACTATGAACAAACAAAACCAATAGTATATATTTTAAACATGACCAAAACATAATCAAGTATGCGACTAACAACAGTTACGCAAAGTCATCTGTTTACATGAATTAGACTGCAACCAACTTAAAAGGGCAGTTTTAGGACACTTTCAATAAAGGAGGAAAACAATTATGAACAGGGCATTGTAGCAGAAAGAGGTAAAAAATGAGACTTCCAGGTGGGACCAATCATTTCAAAATCTGAGAAGCAAAAGTTATTTAATCCTATTTGGTGGTATTAGACGTGGTTTTTCTTATATGTTAAAGAATGTGAACCTATATGTCATGTCAAGTCATTTAAATGTTATCTTCCAGAGGACCTGACTGCATTCATGACATTGTCCAATCTCCAGGCATCCCATGGCCTGCCCCTTCCTGCCTCTTCTCTCTCATGCCACGACCTCTTCCTCACGGTCCACTCCAGAAAGCCTGCCTGCCTGTGGCTGCCAGTACACCCCATGCTGCTTCATGCCATAAGTCCTCGCTCATGCTTTTCCCTCTGTCTAGAGTGCCTACCCTGCTGTTTTTCACCTGGATGATGACTACTACTTTTGCAAGACTGCTCTCAAGTTCTATATCCTCGAGGAGTCACCATAGAGATCATCATTTCACTGGTAAATATGTTAACAATACAAAGAAAAGTGTAGACACGTTAGAGTTTTTGGGGTCTTTGGTTTTTATCTCCTTGTTGAAATAATTCTATATTACCTTCCTTTGAAAGATCCAAGAATTAATTGTACCTAAATATAAGTTTTAAAC
The DNA here is from genome assembly GCF_000956105.1 of Propithecus coquereli. Taxonomy (NCBI): domain Eukaryota; kingdom Metazoa; phylum Chordata; class Mammalia; order Primates; family Indriidae; genus Propithecus; species Propithecus coquereli. The sequence continues at coordinate 6,271,002 of NW_012155729.1, forward strand.
GTGGCTCCTAACACATAAGATATATTTAAATCTCTAAAAATGGGAAAATAAACAGCACATGTTTCCCAGATCCCAGGAAAAACAACCATCAAATCTCAAGAACTAGGATTTTCTTCAGCCAATTGTCAAGGATCTTCAGAAGGAAAAGCAATTGAATGGAATAGACACTATACTCAAACTTATCGCTCTATTCAGTCTACTGGAGGCCCATCAATGTAAAGAGGACAGGGAAAATAAGATCTTTGCAGTAAAATGCCTGAATTCTCAACTAACTATAATAGTGCTTCTGTAATCAATTCTATTTGAAAAGAAGTTCAGGCAAAACTATGCAGAGCATATACATAGAACGTTTTCACTAGAGGACCAAAAGAGAAACTATGGCCCATGCAATGTCTTTTTTATACCTCCTGCTTGCTTATCAGGAAAACAGCTTCAAATGCCAACATCTTATTTGCCACATTATACATTTAAACTTCACTTACCCACTTAAGTCATTCATTGACCCAGTCACCCTCCCATAGTGCATTAAATACCTGCAACATGCAGTATTTTGTGGGAATGCAATGATGCTTTTATTCAGCTTAGGTGTGGATACGGAAGATGATGTATAGAAGAAGGCAGCAGTACTCAGCCAGTAAATAGGGTTTTTTTTCCCCCTTTTTTGGCCATCACAGCTTCTTAAAAAGTTTTGGATTTGAGTATCTTCAGCCAGAGAATGCACTTTCTAGTGTGCTGATACATCCCTAACACTAAGCTACTTCACACATGTATATTATCTTCCTGGCCCCTGAAGCCATTTGAGCTTTGTACTTCTGAAGTAAATGAGTAATAATAGTTCCTTCACAGTTCACAAAGTCCTATTACATATATTATTTCAGCTTATATTTTACTATCTCTATTTTAGGGATGAGGAAACTGAAGCTCAAAAAGTGATTTCTCTAAGGTCACACAGTCAGTAAATCATGGATCTGGGAGAAGTTATTCTGATTTGTAGTCCTTTGCTTTTTGCACTATATCAGAAGTGCTAAAACACAGTTCCATTAGCAATGGAGTGATGGGAGAGATAGATGCCTCTGAATGAGAGGAGAGATGCCTTCTGGGAAGTTTTCAGATGAGGTTGTAACTAAGATGTGCCTTGATGAATGGGCAAGATTTCTACAGACTGACATGGATGTGATGTTTCAAATGGTGAAAACAGTAGGAGCAGAGTGACAGAAGCCAGAAAGGACAAGGCACATGCAGGATGCATCAACTGGAGAAAAGTAGGATATGAAAATGGAAAAATATATTCTAATGGCCAAGACCTAGAATTGGAAGAAAAGGAATTTATATTTTATTAGAGGAGGCACTAGGAGATTTAAATTAGAAGTCAAAAGGGTCACTAGGATCACATTAGAGTTTGAGATGAGCTGATAGAGAGGTGAAAGAAAATAGAGATGGAAAGATTAAACAGGGAGAATAGGCTATGTCAATGGCCAAGAGATTGAACTAGAAAACTGAGTAAATATATACAGTTTACTAAATGATCTGTTTAAAAACACTCATTTTGCTTGTAATTAGTAATAGTTCCTAATACTGTGGTTAAAAACATTAGGAAAGTTTTAGTCTGTAGGATGAATTCACATTCAACTATTAATAAATTAGAGAAGCTGATGGCGGAAATAGAAAAGTACACTTGACCAGGAATCAGCAGACTGGACCCTGGCTTTGCCTCTTATTAGTTATGTCAATTACTTATTCTCTCCAAACCCTAACCTCCTCTTTTGAAAGAGGGTATGTTAAAGTTCTCAGTAATGTGTGTAAAAAAAAAAAAAGAAAAAAAAAAAGAAGCAGAAAGGTGGGGTATGATAAACCTGTTGTGCTTTACAAAATTGAATACTACCCATGCAAAGATGACAATTGTGACATTACAATTATTGTTAAAGTCTTTATCATTGACAGTAATAGAGAAAACCTAAACACTCAGCAATAAAGTGACGCTGTATTAACCAATATTTATAAAATAACCAGAGGAAACCACTACAAACTATTATTAGCATTTTAAAACAAAGGCGTAAGCATTTTAGTTTATCATTTTTTATTTAAAGGAGTATGATCTGATTTACTTTTATATTTATTGTGATGGGAAAAACAAATTAGGAAGTATATATAAGTTAGAGATTATTTCTAAAGTTTTTACAGCTAGCTAAATTTATTAAAACCCATAATTTGTTAATATAGAAATTAATTTGGTTAGTCCAAATAAGTAATATATTTTCTATTAAAGAGTTCATATATCAAAAAATTAATAAGTTCACTGCTTTTAAAAAAAGAACTATTTTTAGATGAACAAGTAAGACCTGAGATTAATTTCTGATTCTTGCCTTAGAAAACATCTGTTTTCTTCACTGTATAGTCAGCCCAAATAATTAATTCTACTCCTACTATTATGGCTACACAAATTATATTTTTTAACTCCTAAATTAATTACATGGCATCTTATATGATAGCAACCACATACATTTGCCAATGAGTTACCGGTCCCAGTCAAATTAATGTCACTTTCATTTCTAATAGTATCCATTCTGAAAATCTATTTTTGAATTTTAGTTGCTATAACTTAAAAAGTATAGGTGTAACATCAAGCTTCAGAACATATTGATTTCAAACACATTTTTATTAAATTTGTGGAAAAGTAAACTAATTCTCACTTTCATTTTTAGATTTTATATAATAGCAGTGTGGAGCTGAAGGTGGATAAAAAGGGATACCAATCTGACTTCACTGTTAAAGAAGTGAAGAAAGGTACAAAATTAAAATGACAAGAGCCAGCGTTCATGATATGATATTGGAAAAATCTAATTCAAGAGTATAAAGAATGAGAAATGCTCATGTATCATGTATTACATTTAAAAAAATGATAACTACAGCCTAAAATGTAGTGTATATGGAAAATCAATCTCATTTCACACACTTAGGGCACATTAAGAAAGCACAATCTGAAAATGTGTATTTAGAGATTAAAAATGTATACCTGGAGGTTAATAAGAATATATTTGTATAAGACATACAATATTATTTCTGTTCCTTTTTAATGCCACTTTTGGGTTACTGCTATCAACAGAAAATAAAAGCAGGCTCCATTAGGATCAATATCTGATTCTGATTCAAATGGGTATTTATCTTCTTTGTACCAAATACTTACATAAAATGATAGTACAACTACCATGAATCCCTGCCTCCCTCACTTTTGATTCAAAAATGGATCTATGGCAACAATCATCTAACAGCCTCCTAAGTGCTTGTTTTATGAATCTGGCCCTTACTCAAGAAGTTACATTGAAAAGTCTTTTAATCTCCTTCTAAAAAGAATTTACAGGATTGCATTTAAGTTCAAGTTCAAGGGTATTAAAATGTACAAAGGAGAGTGGAAAAGGTGCTAGGTTATAGATTTTGACTTCTTAACTAGAAAATTGACTCAAAATAGATTTTCTAATTTACAATGAATCAAAAGAGAAAACATTAGACCATAGCAAAAGTGGCACAAATGTATCAAAAACCAAATGAATAAACATTTGAGGAGATTTATTATTAGAAATTGCAATAAATTTTGGAAAGATGAATTGATTTTAGTTAAAAGGTATAACTGACAATTTATTGGGCGGGAAGATGCATTATTTTCCAATTGTTATCCATCTACAGTAAAACTGATTTGTGTCCTATTGTATTTTATGGAAAAGGAGAGTGCAACTTTCAGTGATTTAGATTAAATGTATTAATCATAACCAAGCACTGTGAACTATATATCTACTATTAAAGAAGATTTTTGACATTTAATTCTGTAGCAATATTTTGGCTCTGTACCACTCTTCCTAAATCCAATTCCTGCTACAGTTGGCAGATTTCTCCCTTTTAATTTTATGAGGCTTAAAGTAGCATTTAACCACCCATGCGGTAAATAATGCGGGATTAGAAATATTTAGTGTTTTGTTTCCCTTTCAAGAGTGGTAATCCATCAAATCCAAAAATGTTCTCTAAAATTTTTCTATATTTTTGGCAATCTGTAATATATGATATCATAAAAACTATAAAATTAAATAAAATGCATTACATAGCTAGAATAGATCTGCTTTTTCTAAAGAACTGTGTTAACCTAAAAGAGCAGGTAAAATTTACTTTCAACCAGAAACATGAATCCTTATTGAAAAACAAAGCAAAATAAAAATTAAGGTTTAAAACATGATACTTGATTAGAATCTTTTAATTTTATTCCTTCAGGTAATAAATCCTAATGAGTATGCAAATAATTTCTAAGCAGTTTAACCATCTAATATCTATTTAAACCACATACTATTGCAAAACAAAGTATTAGTTATATAGCAGAACAATTATTGAACTTCTAGATGCTCTAGTTACATGGCTAAGTACTTTACAAATGTAAAACTAAATTTTAAACTTAATATATCATATGTGATGAATATTTGCTCCCCAAAAATAAATTTAACTCGTAATTTTTCATACAAGTGAGGCCCAAGGCAAAAATGAACTGATTCACCTACAAAAACTAATATTTCTAACTATAATTTAGAATAGTTACAAAACCTTCTTATATTTAAAGTGTGAGCTTAAAAATAAAAACTGTTATTTAAAAAAGTATATTTTATGATTAAGTCAAAATAACCATCAGAAGTAAAACTGACTTTAAACAAAACCAAATTTCAACTTCTAAACTTTAATTTATGAAATGCTAATTTTGGTTATTAATGAATCCAAATTATTGACAATAATCACACTATAACTGCATGTGGTACTTTGAGATATATCAAAGTAATAAAGTAACCTGTCAAATGAGTAATTATCTGTATTTAATCTATATATAAAACAAATGGCCCAGAAATGAGTAAAGTCTGTAATTCACTCAAAACACAGTGATGCTATATATAATTAGCACACCTAATTTCTTCATATATTTTCATATCTTAATTTACTTTTAATGAAATTCATGATTATAATTGTTAAGACAATAAGTACGTTCTCATATGACAAAATGAAATCAAGGATTATCACTCAGAAATAAGACAATGTAAGAAGAAAGAGAGAGTGTGTGTGTTTGTGTGTGTGTGTGTGTGTGTGTGTGTGTGTGTGTGTGTGTGTAAATGTACCGTTTTCATATAGAAAGTGTCTGCTTTGCCCTTCTTGCCCTTCACAGTGCTACACCGTGAAACTAGGAGTTATATAATGGAGGAAATAGGACAAAAGAAAACTCATGCAGGCAGCCAGATAGGTAGCACCTTTAAGGAGCATTCCAACGGAAAGTAAAGGCATTTCAATAACAAACATATGATTACAATAGTTTGTTGAGGAAAGAGGGTGACTCTGAGATTATGCTCAACCACAAAATGAGTTAGATTCATTGGTATTTCCTAAAAGTAGTCAGTTCTAAAAGTTGGGCAGGCAAGCGCTAGTGTTCTGAGAAGCTATATGAAGAAAAAGAAAGGGGAAAGGGTCTGATATTAGTATACATGAAAAAGGCTAATGCCAAATTTGTGCCTTGAATTAAATTATCAATACAATTTGCAACAATTAAAAAGGGTAAATTAAGGATTCAGCAATAAAAAGTCCTCAATCTTTCCTCAAAAGGAGAACCCAATCAAATTTTGAAACAGGCAACTGCCACAAGCTGACAAGAAATTTAAATTTCAAGTCTCAACAGTGTTTTCAAAAGTTAACATTCAAAAAGGCAAAAATCACTGTAGCTCCAGCTAGAAATATGGAAAAAAGTATAATTTCTGAAAATTTTAAGTTGTAAAAGGACTGAAGTTCAGAAGACCTGACTGATCCTTCTCAATGTAGGTAATTCTTTGAAAATCTTCTTGTGAATCCATAAAATAGGGATTACAATAGTACTTAAACAACAGGAGGGATGGAGTCTATAAAGTTACTCTTTATAAAATATTAAATGATATTCAAATATTTACTGTTGTCACTAACCATTGGGAATAGAAAAGAATAGAAAACTTAACTGACAGGTAACAGAACAATTTGAATGTCAGTAAGAACCCAATAAGTTAAACTGATACTAAATAGGAGAGAAAAAGTTAGGTGAAGTGGAAGAAGAAAGAGGAACGATGGAGAACATATTTACATGATGAAAAACTGAAAAATAAAACATGTTCACAATTCAATAGATTTAATTTGATCAACAAAACACATACCTGATCCAATGACTTGTCCATTATATTCATTAAATTGACCAAAATATCTGACTGAGATATTTTAGTGGGCCATTAGATCTAAGTTTTAAAATATCGGAAAAAAAAAAAAATATATATATATATAAATAGATATCTTACCCTTGCAGGGGTAAGTTGTATAACTTGTATAACTTGGTGGTTATACAACAGGGCCAGACTTTAAATCCTGACTAGCTGTGACCTTGAACAAGTCATTTAAGTCATTTGTCCCTTAGTTTCCTGGTCTATAAAATGGAGAGGAGATAATATTGACCTCATTAGGCTCTTTGTCAATATTAAATAAATTAATATATATAAAGAGATTAGAATACTACCTGGCAAATAAGAACTCAATAAATGTTAGCCATTATAATTAAGAGCAATCAAGTATTTCTGCCCTTTCGTGTAAGTTTAACACAAAATAAAAGCTGATATAAAAACAAAATATTTAATAATATTCTATAATGAAATATGCAGCCAAATTAATAAAAATATAAGTATGATCTACAGTCTATCATACAATTTTTTTAATTTTTTTTGAGACAGGGTCTCGTTCTGTCACTCAGGTTGGAGTGCAGTGGCGTCATCACAGCCCACTGTAAACTCAGACTCTTGGGCTCAAGTGTTCTTCTCACCTGAGCTCCCTGAGTAGCTGGGATTACAGATGTGTGCCACCATGTCCAGCTAATTTTGAAATTTTTTATAGAGAAGGGGTCTCACTATGTTGCCCAGGTTGGTCTTGAACTCCTGGCTTCAAGCAATCCTCCTGCCTCTGCCTCCCAAAGTGCTGGGATTACAGGCATGAGCCACCACACCTAGCCCAGACATTTCGTTAAAGTGAAAAAAGCAAGGTGCAGAGTAATAGATGCTATATTTGCACAGATAGTATGGAAAGAGGTTGGGCATAGGGAAGGACTTTCTATTGGATACTTTTGTCCTATCTGAATTTTAAAACCTGCATATTACTTTTTTAAATAATGAAAATTAAAAGAAAAGGATACTAGGTTGGACTT
>NW_012155729.1:6278711-6292217 GCF_000956105.1 Propithecus coquereli
AAAAAAAGATGTGATGCTGACTGCTCAGTTTTCTCTACGAGCAATAGGGTGGAAAGAGGGTGGCAATAAAAAATAAGCTCATGGAAGCACCAGACTCCAGAAAAGTTCAGGAACTGGAGGCACTAGATACCTCTTAAACAGGCAATTTGTGGATAGTCTATTTTTTAAAGTTGATTCCCAGATCCCATTTCTCACCCACACAGCCATATATTACTATCCCTGCCCACACCAAGCAGAAGCTCAAAATTCATGATATGAAAATGTTAAACAATTAAATAGAAAGGAGCCATTTCTACAGACCACTGAAAATTCAGTGAGAGTCTGCACATTGAATGCTCCCTGTCCTCTGCTTGCAAAAACAATGTTGGCTAGCGGACTCTATCCTACCCTCACCCCACATGACCTGAGTAATAGCGTTCTCTCTGCAACTGGTCAAAGGGAAATCCTTATGGACAGCAATATTTAAGGATTCCCCCAACCAAAAGGTCAGCAAGCCCTGTGTCTGCACACTAGGCACCCAATCAGCTTTTTAGTGCTATTAAATGGAATTTTAAATGCTATCATTTCATGAAGTACATAAAAGGACAAATTAAAAACAATGAAAACCCTGGATACTAATATTGGTCAGAAAGAACGTTGTTCCTCAAGGTTGCACTGGCAGCATAACTAATGGTGGAAAACTCCCTAAAAAACATAGGGCAGGCCGGGCATGGTGGCTCACGACTGTAATCCCAGGATTTTGGGAGACAGAGGCAGGAAGATGGCTTGAGGCCAAGAGTTTGAGACCAGCCTGGGCAACATAGTGAGATCACATCTCTAAAAAAAAATTAAAAATAAAAAACATTAGCCAGGCATGGTGATGTGTGCTGTAGTCCCAGCAACTCAGGAGGCCGAGGTGGGAGGATCACTTGAGCCCAGGAGTTCGAGGTTACAGTGGGCTGTGATGACACCACTGCACTCCAGCCTGGGCAACAGAGTGAGACCCTGTCTCTTAAGAAAAAAATATATAGTAGTACTCAGTAAATTACCACCAACAGTTTAAAAAATATGCTAAGAGCTGGCCTCCCATCACTGGGGTGTTACGTGTAACTAGGGATACAATATAAAAATAAACAGATAAATAATAGTATAAAATAGAAGATTACCCATTAAAGAATGAATGAATGGCAGAGACAGGGGATCCAATGTCATTTCAGAATATAGAGTCACCTCGGAACTGTGAAGAGTTGGGGAAGGTATTAAAGAAAAGGTATAGAGTTTGAACTGTTCCTTGAAGGACATGAATCTAACAGGAAGAAGGAGGAGTGCACTGTTGTGAGCGAAGGTAAGAATAAATGGATATGGCTGATATGGGAAGGCTGGAGGAGGCCTGGGGGCACAGAGAAAATCAGACCATCTACAAAGGAGTTGAGTGTTGTAGGTCATAGGTGAGCAGCGAAGGTAAAAAGGAACAAATCCCGATTTTATTATAAAGGCAGTGAAAGCTATTTTTAGGCTAGTTAGTGACATGGCCATAACCATGCTTTAGAAATGTTTACTTGGAGTTACGTGTGATATGGATTAGAGGCAAGAGAATCAAAAGGGAGACCAGGGAGAAGACGAATATACTATCAAAATGAGAGCTTATGAGAAACGGATGAAAGAAGAGGCTGATATAACAAATAGAGAAATAAGACACAGACATGTCTAGATGTGGGAAGAGTGGAGGAGGCCAAAGATAACATATAAAACCAAAATTTAAGTAGAAGAACAAAAAACCTCTTAGGATCAATGTTTTTCTTAACAAATATTAGGTCTCCTTTTTTGCTTTTCCCTTTCACAATTTTTACTAAACTATACAGTATTTGTGGAGAAAGATATCTTACTCATTTTATATCCCCAGCCCCTTACAAAATGAAGACAACATAAGCTTTCATTACATGGGCATACAACTGAACCAAGAAATTTATGGCTGAAAACATAAGAAGACATCAAAGTTTTTGAGTCAAATGTAATATATACTTATTTATTTATCTGACAAATGATATAAAATACAAATTAGAAGAGTTTATCAAGGATATATGTAAATGAAATGACATGAAATCTAAATAATAACTTTAGTTTTTAAAGAACAATTTCTAGACTAAATACTGCAAAATCTATACAAATCTAAAAGACCTCAAGAAAACCAAGTACATACTATTAAATGTTACTATAATTACATTATAACCTAAAGATAAATGCTCCTGGAACACTAATAAATTGACCTGGAACAGTAATAGTAAACTGCCTATAATCAATCATCAGATTTAAACATGAAGTTACAAGAGGAAGAAGCTATACTGTTAATGGCATAAGTTGTTAAGTCATCGAACTTTCCCCATTAAGTATTGGTCGCTGTTTCAGGTAATTGTGATTTCACTACAACAAAAATTTTACAAGTTTTATTGGCTTATGACTCAGATAAATACTTGTGGGCATGTGTCTCTGGTTTATCAGAATACCTTTCCAAGATGATAGGCGACAAATATCCAGTTGGCATTTGCTAACTAACTATAATACAGGGAACCCCTTCTATCTATATGATTTCTTTGTGAATTTTCAGTTGTTCAAATTGACCTTCAGTTGGAGAATTTGCAGGTGAATTCCTTATAGAAAGTGCTTGTCAAATATTATTTGGAAGTGTTCTACCCATCATTGATTTTGAACTTTTCTGATATTAGATATCTGACATATCTGAAGGAAAATTAGAAAACTGAGTTTTATAGACCATCAGAATAATTCTAGCAGCAACATAAAAGGCAGAAAACCAGAGATGAAGCTTCTTAGAAGGTAAAATGTTTGCAGCATTTCTGTTTAGCTGATTTTGATTTAAAAAAACAGAAAAATAATGAGGACTCTGGCAATGTCACCACCATTTTAAAAGGCAACTAGGAAAAGGTGTTGAGTCTTCATCTGTGGAGTCAAATGGTAATTTCTAAAGAAAGCATTTTAGAACCTATTTCATAGGTTTCTTAGGATACAAAAGAGAAGGAAAGTTTTAAAATGATAACCATAGTCTAAGAAATATTTTTTAAAAACCTCACATTGGCCATTAAAGACATTCATTAAAAAGTCCAAAGATCATATCCATAGGAAAAAAAATATATCAACCTCAAATAAGCCATTTAAGACCTAAGAATTTGTGTGCAAATAACAAAAGTGAAAAAAATAAAAAGCAGAAAGCATGGCACTCCATGCTCCATTTCTGAAATGTTATAAAAAGACTGGTTGTACTGCACAATATTTAAGTAGCCATGAAAGCAGAGACTAAATTGGTAATTTCTATAGGGAAGTTCTTACCTATTAAATTTCATAACAAATATTATGATGAAATCCAAAGCACTATATATTTAGCACCTGAAAACTACCTTTTAAAAAAAATTCAAAAATTACAAAGAAATGATAAATGTTTGAGGTGATGGATATCCTAATTACCCTGATTTGATCATTATACATTGTATGCATGTATCAAAATATCACATGTATCCCATATCTACAGGGATTATTATGTATGTACAATTATTATGTATTAATTTTTAAAAAATTAAAAGCAAAAAAAATTCAAAAGTATTAGTAGTAATGCTGTATTTTGTTAACAAAAGTGACTCTTTTTTTTTTGACCATTTGCAGGCCAACCTACAGTGACATTTGAAAGCTTTGGTCAACCTGTTCAGGAATCAGGAGAGATGGCTAAAACTTATCCTCACTTCTTGAATGAATAGATTTGAGTAATATACACTCTTGCTTCTTTCCCCACATTGTTATAGGAGCAAAGGCACTGGACTAGTCAATTCCAGCCTACAAATCATATTCTAATTACCTTCATGTCCTGTAATTCTCTATCACAGTACCCTGATTAATTTTTTCTATGGTCATTTTTATTTATTTACTTTCCCTTACATCCCCCCGCAAAGTTTTTTTATTCACTAAAATGTAAGCTCCACGAGACCATGTCTATCTTGTTCACCACTGTTAACACCCAAGGCCTAGAACAGTATCCACATTATTGATACTAGAATTATCTAATGTCAACAAATCTTTGTTAAATGAATGGATGCCATGCAAAAGTTAATCAGAATACCAGGTCTAGTAAAATTTAAGGGATCTTTCTAGCCCATGGATCCTACCTATGGGGGGAATAAGTATGGAACTTAAACTCCTGATATAGTCTTAACTTGTAATTACCTAATGTAACCTCTATACTACTATCCATGTCATCTTTTAAAAGATAAATCTGATCATTTTAACCCCTCAAAGACTACATGGGTTCACATACATTTCTACAGACCACAAAGTTCATAATGATCTAACCTCTGTCTACCTTTTCAACCAAACTTTGCCTGCTATATACTCCTCCACACAAGCATATATTATACCTCAGTAATACTGGATTCAGTTTCCGAATACCCCATGCTGCTTCAAACTTAAGCCTTGACCATGACTTTCTATCAGCTGATTCCCATCCCCAATGAGTTGGTGAACTCCAACTCATTCTTGAAGTCCCAGCTAAAAGATCTTCCTCCTTTAAAGAGGTCTTCCCAGACTTTTGCTAAGTTACATGAGAAAGGAGAGGAAAGGAACAAAAGAAATACAGAGGATATCATCACAGCTGAACTGATGTAGCACTGTGACAACTATGAGGCACATTGTAAAACAGTCTGGAGGGAGAATGAGGGACCACAGAGGGCAGGGAGAACAAGTTGAAACAGAGAGCAAGAAAGCAGACCAGAAAGAGCTAGAACTCGGTGATGCTGAAGATCAGCAAGAAGGTACTAGAAACTGAGAAACATACAAAGGGAAGAATCGAAATAGAGAATTGGGTTCCAGTGATTAATCCAGTGGAAACAATGAAACATTTTAATTATCATTTTCATTATGGCACACATCTTGATTGTGAGTGCCATTCAAAATGGCAAAGAGTGCTTGTGGGTATTTCAAAATAACTCACACTTCCAATGGCATTTTGTAACCAGAAATGAAGACTACTTCATGAAGAGAATTTATTTATATTTATTAGCAACATGACAGCAATATGAAGAAACTTCGAAATTGCATTAATTTTGGCTTGCCAAAGGAAAAAACTATAATAAACTGTTTAAATTGTAAACAATAGTGTACATTATAGGGACTTTAAGAGGATTAAGTTAATTAAAATATATAAATAGCACGTAAAAAAGTATCTGGCACATAGTAAGCATCACTGTGTTTGCTACCATTACTAACATCCACTTTTCAAGGTTCCAGATTTCTGAAGCATCACAAACCCAAATGACAGCATATGAAGTCAAGCCAATACTTGTACTAGATTATCATAGAAGGACAAATATTTTAAATATATGAAAAAAATACATGTTGTCAATTTGGTAACACTGAAATACCAAGATTGAATATCTGTTTATACAATTTTTCCTAAAGGGTTTTTAAGACTAAATATGGAAAACATAATAAGCATTCAAATACTGTTACTTGAATAAATGGATATACTACTATATCTGCACTATATAAATTTGTATGTATCTTCTCTACTCTTAATAAAGTATAATACAATAAGAATATCAACATTAATATTGATAGTTTAGTAGAAAGAACTGAATGAAAACTTTTTAGATTCATATTTTCAAATATCAATATGAATATTAAAGTTATATGATATGAAATATAAAGTTGTGAATGCATCAAAATACAGAATTTTAAATCAAATTAGAGACTATTAAAATGTCTTTTTTAAAGGAAATATTTATCATAATTCTATTAAGTTGTACTTTCCTATGATATAAAAATCAACTTTATCTCAAAATAAATTCTAGGAAAAAAGTATCCATTTCTAATGTGAAATCAGGATCTCAATCTGACTTTGAGATAAGATAAAAACTAAACAATTAAATTCTAATCTATTATAATAGATTAGAACATACATGATATATACTTAGAATATAACAATATTTTAAATAGACTTTCTTCCTATATTCTCCAAAGTAATCAAAAATGCTTTAAGGATACAAATAAATGTCAATTCACAGGGGTTATAAATAAAGCATTTAGCTTTCAAATTCCACTCAATAATTTCAGATAACTAGGCAGCACATCAAATTACAGTTGAAGACAAAGGCTGTGTGTATTTTTAAAAATCATTTTAGATATGTTTTCTATCATAAAATTTCTCCTTTCTCTTAGACCAGTCTAAGAGAAAACTTATATAGTTTCCTTACTTAAACTAACTCCATTTTAAATGGCCCTTCTGTTGTAAAGGCTATAAATCAGACTAAACGTTCATATTCTAGTACCCTAAAAAACAACAAAAGTTGAGCAAAAAATACAGAGTAAATCAATACGGTATGATTATCATTATCAAAATGCCATTCATGAAATCCTGGTTTTCTGTTACTTCATAGAAGAAGAAAATATCTACAATATTCCTTTTCTCCTCTAAAACAAACTGACTCAAGATTCTGAACAGATATAAATTATTGTGATCAGGGCCATGATAGTTGTGAATATAAACAGTATGCTTACTTGTACAGCATGGCAATTTAGATTAAGAGTTAATGTTCACTTTCTTCAGATATTTAAACTTGATAAACACATATAAATAAGAAGTCAATCAAATCAGAGTCATTTTCTTTGGCAGAATAACAATGAATACCATGACCATATGTATTCTCATTCCAACCATACAGAAAACTGGACAGATGCAATTCTAAAACTTTTAAACTATACTCTGTATCTCTTATGTAGAATTCTTTATGTAATACTTATGTTGGCTTTCAAGTACTATATTTTAAGCCGAGTAACTTATTTCCTGATATCTCAATAGACTATACAATTTAAACGCTAACTTTCAGTAGACAAATGTAACACCTGTTGAAAGATACTAATTCAAAACAAAACAGAATTTTAAAAATCTCTCACCTACAGAAAACAGATTTTTTACCATGCTTAGGAACAGGATATCCCGGTGAACTGAAGTGTTATGCCTAAGTAAGGTTACCCAGATTCACTTTGTAAGTACTATATCCCAAAACTGATTCTGGCATCACTAATCTGAGAAATACTATTCTGAATTGTGCTTAATGCATAAATTGTGGAAATATAAGAGATTCAGGCTGAATCTCCTGGATAATGGCTCCAGCGCATCCCTTGGAATTAATTTTCATTTGCTTAATTCTCCTAAAAGTGGAGAATATGAGAGAATATGGTTAGCTGGGCAACAATAAACTGATGCTTTATATTCTAACAGAAGGACAGCAATAGTAATTCCTTTCAACATTAAATTCTTAGGACTCTCTGCATTCACTCCTCATATATACGGACACAATTAATTTTAAAAATCAGATCAATCTAAACGCAGACCTCCTAAACAGTATACATCTTTCTAAAAATGAATAGCTTAATGATTGGGGGAGGGCGGACAGTCAGGAGAAGAGTTTAGAGTACTTTCTCAGTATGCAATTAAGTTTTGAGATTTAGTGCAGTGATTTGTCAATCTAAAATTCATTTGAAACCATTCTTCATAGATCATATTAGAGACAGAGACCAGTTCAAATATAAATGAGTATAAAAGAAACATAAAAGGCTATAATATAAAGCACTTTAAATATTAAATATAAAGGCAAATTATATATACAATATGAACAGAAAAGGTTGAAGTCTAAAATTCTGCACTATGACCCATGATACAAATGTTTTCCAAGTCACCAGCTATTGTGTTTAATACATCTATAATAATGACAGTGATAATAGTAACTATCATTTATTTAATATATACTATGTGCTAGAGATGGTGCTGGGCCCATTATGTACACATAATCTCATTTAAACCTGACAACACTTCTGCAAAAGTAAGTATGTCCATATTTAAGGAGAAAATGAGGTACAAAATGTAATTACAAGTAAAAAGAACCAGAGCGTGGATTCACAAAGGCCTGACTTCAAAATCTGTAAATTTTTCACACCATCACTTTGCCCTCTACAAAACTAAATACAGTCGACCTTACTCCTAGTTGCAAATTCCATATCTGCAAGTTGGTCTACTTGCTAAAATTTATTTGTAACCAACCCCTAAATCAATACTCACACTTTCTGACTTTTGCGATCATTCAGAAACATGTGCAGAGCAGTGAAAATTTGAGTTGCCTGATGTACATGTGCATTCCCAGTTGGGGTCAAGAAGATGACTCTGCCTTCTTGTTTCAGCTCTCACGCTGCAAACAAGTATCCTTTTTGTGGTCTATTTAGTGCCAGATTTTTGCATTTTTTTGCTTTTTGTTGGTGATTTTTCACTGTTTTAAACTGCCCCCAAATATAGTGCTGAAAAGTGCTGTCTAGTGCTCCTAAGCACAAGAAGACTGGGATGTGCCTTATGGAGAAAACACATGTTGGTTAGATAAGCTTTGTTCAGGCATGAGTTATAGTGCTGTTGGCCACGAGTGTAATGTTAATGAATCAACAATATATAAAATGTCTTTAAACACAAACACACATAAAACAAGGTTATGCATTCATTGGTTGATGAAAATGTGACCGAAGGCTCAAAGGAATCTAACCCTATCTAACCTCAGGAGCAACAGTTCAGTATTCCCCAATTCAGTATTCATGGCAACTTCACAGAACATAACTACAGTGAATAACAAGAATCAACTGTAATACAACTGAAAAATTTTCCTCCAAAAAATGTTTACATTGGTATTTCAGTAAAAGATTCTCCTTCTGTCATTTCCTTCAAAGATACTACATCATTATATTTGTGCAGTCATCACTCATTTGCTTAAGAAACCCTTTGATGCCATTCTGTTTAATGGGTTGCAGTTACATGTGTTTGACTTTGCTCAGAAAATTAATCTCTCTTAAAAGCAATCTGGCTTTCCAGTGTGAAAGTCTAAGGTAATTAAATTTCATTTCTTATTACCAGATGTCATGGGTACTGTTTAAAGATGACTGTTTTGTGAGATTATAATTTTTAAAACTAGGTAGTTCTATATAGTATGAACAGTACAAGTGACAACAAAATCTTAGCATAAGAAATTAGAAAAATATCAGCACAAATTAGAACTCTTACCTTTCTTGCCCAAGTCAGAGATTTTATTGAAAAAAAAAATTACAGTACTTAAAAATCTAAACAAGGACAATTCAGCGTTGAAAGAAAAAAAGACCTGAAGGAGTCCATTGTCTTCAGTAAAATTTCAAATACAAAAAATGTAGACCAGAAAAACAGTTTATGGCCTAATGCACTAGTTCCATGACAAACACACATATATAGTATATCTCCATCAAGTGAAACTTAATCACCTTTTTACAGTTTAGAGAGGAAAGGCAGTTTTTAGTATGGTTAAGCCATGTATCATCAATACCATGAAGCTAGCCTATCAGTTGTAATAGCTTCTATAAAATACCACAGTGAGATTGCAATAAGCCTAGAAAATGGGCTACAAATCCCAGCTATGCTCAAGCAAGCAGTGAACCAAAAATAAAAATAGGTAAAACTGAACCAAGAACTAGATAGCATTCATCTAGATTCATGATTGGTAAGGCAAAGTTCATAGGCCAAGGTTTTAAAGTGACTTATTCAGACCTAAAAGACAGTCATTATACAAAATAAAATAAAAGCATTTATGTAATTCAGGAAAAAACCATGACTTTTCACTCCAAAGACATAGCATAAAAAAGCTTACAATTACCAATACCACATTACTGTACCTTTAAATATTACCTTAAATATGCAAAGGTAAAGAGACTCAAAGTTGCACTTTACCATTTTTAATCTCTCTCCAGTTTAGACAAGCAATCTAAAAGGAGATTTGTTGAAATCTTTCAGATTGTAATAACTGTAGGTAAAGGCAGTGGTAACTTTAAGTTTCTTTTCCAATCATATTTAAGTAGGCCATTAAATGCTGAATTGACAATCCATACAATAATATAAAAATACATGTATTAAATCACATTGTTTTCATCAATTATCAAAGCTTAATAAAAATATTAATCATTTTAATATAACCATTTTGAAGAAATCAAATGGCCTGAACTTAGTATAGTATCTAAATTATATCATCAACAGAAACATTACATTTCCCCCCTGCTTGGTGAAAATGAGTTCATGCAAGTATTTCTGACACTCACAGTGACACATATGGTCTGCTGTTCTAAGGATGTACAAGCAGCTCTCACTTTTAAACATGACAATATGATTCAGAGTTACACAGTATTTGTTCAAATACCAGCTTTCACATAATTTCATAAAGTGCTAAGCCAAAATAATAATTTTGATGTGTTTCAGGTATCAGACAAAGCCAATAATTTCAAAGGTAAATGATTCTACTTGTGCAGACTAGTTATCACTGTGGCTAGTTTAGGAATAGTATGATTTTTGAAGTACAATGAAAACTATACTATAAAATACAATGGGTTTGTAATACAGAGCAGATTATCCAAGTAGAAAGGAAACTGAACAAAATATAAACTCCAGCAAGATTATTAACCCTACCTACTACTCATCTTAGCCCTTGTTAAAATACCCTGAGTAAAATGCAAATATTTTAAATAATGCTGGTTATGTAAGACTTCTCTAAAAACGAACCATAAATGTAAATGCATCATGATTTTTATTTACAACAGTCAGATATATAAAAATTAATTCTTAACCAGTCACAATATAAACATTAAGGAATACTTAGGTTAGATCTGGAAGCTTTTAATTTTCTAGCTTTTGTTAGCATTTTGGCAAAGCAAATAATACATAAATGGATTCAATGTAAAAATCATAAAAGAGAAAAATATATAAAATTTACAGTAGTTTCTATTCACCCTGGGCCAACCTAAATCCCTAGAAAGCCTCCCCAATAAGGTTCACTTCTGACTAAAAGGAAGAATACCAGTCCTCCAGCAAAAACAGCCCCATCTTTTCATCAAAGAGGCTCTCACTTCAATGATATTCCTCCAGGGAAGAGGACAGGAGCCAGGTTCCCTCGAATGTCATTCCCCAGATGTTCAAAACGTAACTAATTTAATAGCATTAGAAGATTTGGTTTATAGGGGAATCTCACTGGTCCAGTTTGTAGCCTACAAAAAAATGGATTATTTTTCAGTATAACATTAGAATGTGAATAAAGGATGAGGATGTGGCTTTTTATTCCATAGAAATGGAAACATTTCCGAACATGACAATTAAACCAAAAAAAAGCATGCCTACCATTGAAGTTGGAGTTCCTCCAGACTTTTTAATATTCTTTGAAGGCATTCCATGAAGGCGACTGAGTCTAGCTTGGAAACCTGGAAAATCAAAGTACTCAATTTAGAAGACTGTATGATCACCGGAGCATAGAAAAAGAAGATCCTATCAACAGAGAATTAATATTGGTGGGGTTAGACGCCATGAATATTACTGGGGAAAATGCAAAACTCACACTTAAAAGAAATGAAGTAATGCCTAGCAGGGTTCTAATGCAGTCAGCAGTTAACTACCCAGTGTTTAAACACTAGAGTGATATCCAAGGTGTTTCTTTTCTCCCAACTCACCTTCCTGTCATTTCACGATTTTCAGAATAGGCCTAGAAGAAAGCAAGTCAATATTTCTAACAATTTGAAAGCATGATAAATGGTAGCTGAATTAGTGGCCAACATATTTCTTCATATAGCACTTTGTGTTTACATTCTCTAATTTTCACTTTATCCTCTTTGAGTGAGTATTTCTAGATTGACCATAAGCCCATTGTATCCACCAGTTATAGGCAGCACTACTGACCTCTTCTGCCCGGATGTGACATAAGGGGAAAAGAACCAGTTAAGATACTTTCAAAGACAGGATCTGGTAAATTTTTGTCTAGCTCAGTAGGATCTTCCTTTTCCCACCAGGGCACAACTCCAGTGATACCACATGCTCCGCCTGATTCCTTTTCGTAGAACCAGTCACTCTGCTCATCATCACCTGTGCAAATACAAGAAATCCCCCAAAGATTTAGTTTTATCATCCAAATACACAGTTAGTGCTGTCAGATAATAAAAATACAAGATGGTAGTTAAATTTGAATTTCAGATGAAATACTTTTAATGTAAGTTGTAGTATTTGTACTACATTTTTAGTGTATGCCCAAGTACTGCATGGGAGATACTTGTACTAAAAAATATTTGTTATTTATTTAAAATTCAAAATTAACTGGGAATCCTGTATTTTATCTGGCAGCTATAGAAATAACCTATAAAGAAAACTTTTTTACTCTATACCACAGCTGCACTCAAGAAATGTTCTCTAATACTACGACAAGCACTGCCATCAACAAAAACACAAATGTTTAGAACAAATTTTAAAATGTGAAAAACACTAATAAACTGGTTAATCTTTTCATAAAAACTGTACAGAAATCCATTTTAAGTTACTACCCTTTCCATGTTAAGAAAAAACAAGTTTTAATCTCCTACCTGGAGTTAAAAGGTAAAAAACTGTAGAACCCTTTCCTTGCAGCTGATAATGGTATATAATTAGATTAATTTCATGATTTGTATGGAGTGTAAAAGGAGAAACAATCATGAACAGATGTGACTAAATGAAATTAATCAAATTAAGCTCATTAAGAAATAGTTTTGAAAAAGTTGATTTTAAATGAAAAGTGACAATACTACAGAATTTATAAAGAAACTGTACCAAACTATAACAAGCGAGGTATTTTTAAAACACAACACTATTGAGTAATTTTGACTTTTGGGAACATCCATGAATGTAACCATGGGATAATGAATGATCAATTTAAAATTCAGTTTTAAATGTGCTATTGTGACAATTAGTATTCTGTTTTTTAAAGAAAGGAATTACAAAGAGTTGTATAAAAAAGACAAAAATACAAAATGAAGGCAGATGGTTTTTAAAAATAAGAAACAAATACCATTTTGAATATGATCTGAGATTCATTAGTCTTCTTCCCATGATTCTTAGAAGCCACCATTAATTCTGGTTTCTAAGAGGGTCATCATAACTGTCATAAACTTTTTCCCTTTAGAGAAAGAGATTTTTGATTTCTAAAATCTCCTTCTATAAACATTTTTAAAGGAAAACTAAAAAAAAGCCTTAAGCTTCAATTGAAAATGATTTTATGGGAAACAGCTGTGTTTCAAATTAAGCATGAGTGAAAAATTAAAGGTGCTTGGAAAACTAGAGTCACCACCTTGTTTCAATTGAGGAATTAATAAAAATAATTTTTTAAAAAAGCACAATTCATAGCACTTACATATCAGTACTTTGAGACTCATATTAAAATTTCACAGGTCAGGTTTAAGCATAAGAAAAAAAAGAGTCATTTGAAACTGATTATATCTGAATTCCAACCCTATTATAGAAAAATGAAGTTATTTTATTATTGACGTGATATACAACCTTATTCTTAACAGGGAAATCAAATGGCTATTGATTACAAACTTAGGCTCTAAAGTCAGACAAACCAATTAGAATTCTAGTGTTTTGTAACATTGGGGAAGTTACTTCAACACTATTAGCATCAGTTT
>NW_012155729.1:6292777-6294342 GCF_000956105.1 Propithecus coquereli
CAGATGTGACTAAATGAAATTAATCTAATTAAGGATTAATCCTGCCCCCTTACTAAGGTTTTCATATATTTCATAGATTCAAAATATTGCCTTGTTAAAGTGTGAAAAGCTTCAGGAAGTTTCAAAGATGGAAAACATTTAAATTGTAAGACATTTCTGTTTAACAGTTTACGACACTGAATTCATGAAAATCATCTAATTATTTACAAACTGGATAGAATGAATAAATGTCACAGCTGAATAAAAATGACAGATGACTTGCAAATCCACCTTTATGAATGCTTGAACAGTTTTAAATGCATTTGGAATCAGGTAGAGAATGAGAACCAATGTCTTTTAAACTTGCTAAGAGCCAAAATTGAAAAAGTATGTAAAGCTCTCTCAAGGAAAATAATTCTTCCTTAATATTACTAGCTCCACATACTAGCTTTTTGGAGATAATCAATTATTTTAGGTCATGAGACAGGACACCTTCCATAGCATGTAAAAAAAATAGCTACAATACTAAACCCTAGTCCACTAAGTAGCGTGTGTAAGGTGAATGGATTGCAATCATCAGCTTAGGAAATAACCAGTAATAAGTACAACTTTAAAATGAAGATGTTTTTATACAGAGAGAAAAAAATACCATTTCAGTACCTTGTCTTCCCTCATCATTGGTAAACAAACCAGCATCAGTGCTGCTGAGACTGCTGGAATCACTGTAATAAGGAAAAAGAAAAAAATAGATCAAAAGAACAATTGATCTCTCAGTCGTAAAATTTTAAAGAGACATGGCAGCTCAGAGACAGAACTAAAGACTGACAAAGATCTGAAAGAAAATAAGATGATTTTTTTTAATCAAACTGCAAATATCCTGGTTCCATTAACTACAGAGCATATTATTTTTGGCACATAAAAACCACAGGAATCTAATGGGACCCTGACAGTAAGCCAGATGTGACTGCAACGAGGTGCTGACACAATTGATGCATTTTATTATCTGCTTTCATCAAATGCTTACTGCTCCTTTCTTATGCCATGCAATTCGGCTTGAGCCTGGAACACCACTGCTCAATAAAATGGGAAAAGTCTCAATCAAAAGCAGGCCGAGACTTTCTTCAGCACATTAAAAACAAGGGACTAGGATGAAATTACTTTTCATAACTATATTTGCAAATATTCTGGAAAAGACATTACTTAAGAATTCTCAACAACTCTATTACTTTGCAAGGACGAAAAAGTTTACAATGATGACAATCCATGAAATCAAAGTGAAAAAAAAAAAAAAAACAAAGTTCAGATCACTGAGCAAAAAATGGATTTTACTGGTATTAAGGAGGGAGTGTACAAAAATAACACAGGTTCTCATTACTTACACAGAAGTTCCAGAGTATGATACAGAATTTAACATACAAATTAAAACAAATAGCAGATATTTGACAGACATGAACAAACTGTCACTACTAGTTCTAACAGAAACAATGCTTATGTGACAGTCTAGTTGGTTTAAAATACCAAGAAAACAGGTCGTATAATGAGAGGTTTGGCTTCTAAAGAAAACTGAGTGATGTTCCTTAAAAATT
>NW_012155729.1:6295117-6296606 GCF_000956105.1 Propithecus coquereli
TCTGGAACAGAAAACGGACATTAAATAAAAAGCAAAGAAAATTCTAATAAAGTATGGGCTTTACTTAAAATGTATCAACACTGGTTCATTAATTGAACAAATATCCACATTAAGTACAGGTCAGGTCTGGCCACAAATGAATTAGTTTTTCATAGCTTCATAGTGTGGATTTGCAGATAAAGGATTATTTTTTTTTTTAACCATGATCTTCTGAGTTCAGATTTTCCCCTTCTAATCTATTTTATATATAGCCACATTCATCTTTTCAAAATATAACTGGTTGACTAAAAGTAATGTGATATTCTGGAACAGAAAATGGACATTAAATAAAAAGCAAAGAAAATTCTAATAAAGTATGGGCTTTACTTAAAATGTATCAACACTGGTTCATTAATTGTGACAGATGTACCATAGTAATGTGTGACACTAACAGCAGGGGAAATTGAGTTCAGGGTATATGAGAACGTGATATCTGTAAACTCTCTGAACTATCTTTGCAACTTTTCTGTAAATTTAAAACTATTCCAAAAGAAAATAGTTCATAAAACACACACACACACACACATACACACACATATATACACACATGCACACATTATAAGATGACAGTCTTCTATTTAAAAATCTAAAATTACTTCTTCATACTTATAGGATTAAATTTAGATTTCAAGGTTTTTTATGGGTGGGTCTCCGTCTAAATACTTTCCATCTCCATCTCTGGTCCTTCTGTTTATATGTTCTTTCTCTAAGTGGTATGCGTATCTTCTCTCTCCACCTGCCCACTCTCTTAAAGATATAAGGATATCAAAACTCCCTCTCTTTCAGCTCTTAGTCCTTAATGATCCATGTCCTACTTTGAGAGATTTTTACATGTATCTGTACAAACTGTTTCCTTATTTACATTTCCCCTCATTAACATCTAGCTAGTTTCTCCATGTACTTGTTACTGTATTTTATAATATATATCAGAACACGAACTTAAATAGAAGCAAGGCTTTTCAGTTTCAGCATCTGATGGTCATTATGGCTTATCTCTAAGAACACATCTTCCCACTTTTTCTGCTATGACTTTTACAGCACAGTATTCGGATGACAATAAATGCTTGTTGAACAAATGCATGTACATGAATGCCAATCACTTGTGCCAATCTGTTCATTTCCTGTATGTTCTGTAGAGTCCTATTTCTCATTCATCCTCCCAAATATAGTCACAGTCACTCTTCCATTGATGCCAACTCTTAAAATTGCTCTCAAACACTTCTTTTCCTTTACTATCACGGTCATAATTCACCTCCCACTTAAGGATCCACTGTAGGTTAGTCAAAGGTAAACAAAATACTGTTGTCAAGATCACATTATCTTGATAAAATGTAAATCTAACTGAGTTTCTTTACTGCTAAAAATTCTTCACTGACATCCTCTCAGTGACTATATAATGTAATCCAAACTATTTACCATAGCACACGGGTCTTCAAGAAATGTTTCCTGC
>NW_012155729.1:6297986-6300412 GCF_000956105.1 Propithecus coquereli
GATTAAAATGATCCCAACCCTACAAATTAAAAGTCACATACTATTTCCCAGACTATATTTAAGGAATTTTTTTTCTGGCTCATATTTAGCATTTTGTTCTAAGGACTCATGCCTGAAAGGATAAACAGTGTCAACATTTTCTCATTTCCTGCAAGTAGCATCACTTTGGTGTAAAACAACTACTTACCTTTTGATGCTGTCAAAATAGTACTTAACAATTATCATTGTATTATACCTGCTTTCTAGAATGGACAGATTAGACTAGCTGTCAGAGATTCATTGCTTTTCCTATTTTTCTAATGACAAAATCAGGTCTTTCTAGACTATAAATTGGGTTTTACAATTCATAAGTAATCAGAATTCCTAGCAAGCTACAGACCTTAAAATATCAAGCCACGCTCATGTCAAAGTGGTATAAACTTCTGATTCTCAGGAATCAGGATAGACTAATGAATTGTGACACTCTAAAAAGCACCAAAGGCTAAAGCTCTATAATTACATAAATAATTATATATCCAATTCTAAGAGTTACAAACATGCTGTTACTCAAAAGCACATTTTTTCCCACTGAAAATCCATTTCCTTTTCTCTTTGTATCAAGCCACGCTCATGTCAAAGTGGTATAAACTTCTGATTCTCAGGAATCAGGATAGACTAATGACACTCTAAAAAGCACCAAAGGCTAAAGCTCTATAATTACATAAATAAATAATTATATATCCAATTCTAAGAATTACAAACATGCTGTTATTCAAAAGCACATTTTTTCCCACTGAAAATCCATTTCCTTTTCTCTTTGTAACTGAAAATTAAGTCATTATAATACAATCAAAAGATTTTGTGTAAATCAAATAAGCAATTTTGCTTTGTGCTAAACAACATAAATTATAAGGAAATATAACCATAGTTAATATAATAGTATTACTAGCATTATTACAATGTATAATTATTTTAAAATAGAATTAATTAAAGTATAAAACACATTCAACCACAAACACTGGAGACAAATATTTTTATATTTAGAGAATATAAAAGTCACCTTTCACTCATGAGCTCATCTGAGACTTTTTGCTCTTCATATTCCATTTTGTCCTTATTGGTCTGGCTTATTTCCTCACTTTCTAAAACTACTCCCTCATCTTGGATTTTTGGTCCTTGTCTAATTATTTTCAACTTCCTTTTTTTGACTTTATTCTTCGTAAATTCTTGATATTGGTAAGCTCTATCACTGTCCATGTCCTGATCTCTACAACCTTCAGGTGGCTGGGTCATTGTCCGTTTATTAGAGATGTCCTGTGGGATATCTACTGCCATGCGTTTTACTTTTCTTCTCCTGCGCAGTGTTCTGTTCCCGAGGTTGTCCACAGCAAAATCAGACTCATGCCATAGTGGCCTTTTCCCTCGAACATTATTATTTAAGTTTGATGATGGCCTGCGTTTTGCTACTAACATTTGGTCATCAGAGTCACTATGATCTTTTTTATTATTATTGTGATTCTCTCTATAGTCCTTGCTTGGTTCTTCTAAACTGGAATCAGAGCCTTCACTCAAGCAGTGACCAGACTCCCACGAGTGATGCACATTATACGACCTCCGTTTTCTCCCTCTCCTCTTCCTTGCCTGACGTTTCAGTGGACAAGATATACTTCGGGAATGGTCTCCTGTTTCAGCAAATCCACCTCGAGCTTGCTCCGAGCTCTCTTCCAATGCTGAGACAAGATCATGAACCAGTTCCTCCATGGTTCTACTGAAATGCCTACATTTTTTAGAGAAAGAAAAAAACAAGGAAAATAGTCACTCTTAACCATATTAACCTAGTTTTCCAGAGTAGACAATTCACTCTAAATTTGACTAAAATTAACAGTGATTACAAAATGTTTAAAAGCTAATTATCCTATCCAACAGATTACAGTTTCAAATATTCTTATTCATTTTAAGCCTCTTCTATTAAACGTAGGAATTATTAATACTTCAAGACAGAGTAAGCATGTGAGCGATGTAAGATCCCAGTACTTCTATAGTTTTACTGTGTAATTATGGAAAAGTTCTTTCTGATTAAATCACTGCTTTCTAGTCCTGTCCTTTTTCTAGAGCAGACATAGAGAGAACTTTCTCGGTCCACTTCTTACCCATTAATTTCTAAGAAGGAAACATGAAGTCCATTACTCACCACATGCAGTCACTGCCACAATAAGAGGCAGACAGAAAGACAGACAAGTAGTTTCAAGATTTGTAATATACGTGAAAAGAAATTTAACCAAAGTTTAATGCATCTATTTAGGCCACACTGATCTCATGAGCCAGTAAAGCAGAAGCTACATTCAAATTCTAACTGGAGACTTGCTGGTCTGAAAAGGCCCATCACTACTTAATTCCGAAGCAGTCTCTTAGGTCTCGTTTTTTAAAAGCATTAAACTATATTACCA
>NW_012155729.1:6300802-6317722 GCF_000956105.1 Propithecus coquereli
CACAAGCAATACATAAATGAATATGGATGGGTTCTAATAAAATTTTATTTATAAAATCAGGTGATGGCTGGCTATAGTTTGCCAACTCTTGGTCTCTGTAATTGCTATAGTCATATAGTCTCCACCATCTATAATTTTAAGGTTTTTCAAGTTCCGTAAGAACTTTCAGCTTTTTCTTTTCATTTTAATGATAAACTAAAAACAAATACACATTGTGATTCAACTGGATATACCATTTATTATGTGATGCACATATACAACTTCTACCACTTGAGTAGTTAATATATGCCAGGCCCATTTCTAAGTGTTTTGTATGTATTGTCTCATTTCATTCTCACACAATAACGCTATGAAGTGGTAGATGAAATATACAGAGTTCTCTGTCATAATGAGAGACATCTAAGTGGTGAAGACAGGATTTTAACTCCAGCTAACTGGTGCCAGAGCCCCCCAGTGCTTACCAAGCTATATCCAAGAACAATATATAATTCCAGTATCCAGTTTGTACTTTTGTTTCATTTAGTTAGCACCAGGTAGTACTACTTTAATCACTGAGAAAGATTTAATATACATCTATGTAAAAGCCAAATGATTCACAGTTAGGTATATTGTTTGGAATAGAAAAAAGGAGTGGGAGACCTTAATCAGCAGAAGGTGTAGGGTGGTATACCTGGTGAAAGTGAATTGAGCTCAAAGAACCGATCCTACAGTGGTTGGTAAGATGTACACTGTGAGTGGTTAAGTAACATGGCATTACCTTTCAGTTAATGTGGGTTTGTATTTTCCAGATCTGTCTCTTTCGGCATTCTGAATGCCAAACAAAAAGCCTACGTGGATATATGTTTTTCAAAAACGTAGTGATTCAAATATATATTTCAAATAAACTCTGGAGGACCACTGAGATTTCTTTTTTCCTTTATAAGGGTTCTATATAAAACTCAGATTTCAGAATATTGCAATAGATTAAAGAGAAATATGCACCACATAAATTAGCATTAAGCCACAACAAGGACTACAATTCTGACTACATTGATAAGCCAAGTGGATCTATTTTTCCTTTACCTATATATTAATAAGTGCCCTTTTGTTTTCCCTTAAAGCAACGTTTGTTTTTTCCTTTAACACTACTTCTTTAGAAGAAATGTAGTCTGAAAGATCTACTATTTCTGAATCTAATATTGCACCTTCAAAAAAAATTCATTTGAAGCCAGTTTAACATGTATTAAAATAAGGATCCTATCTCTAAAAGAAGACCCCGTATCACCTGGTTTTTGAATACCTTACTTTTTGAAGCCTAGAGTTTTCCTATCAATGGGTGAATGATTAGTTTGAAATATTAAAACATGATATTAACTTGATGCATGAATATAATATCCAACCAAAATTGCAGTTTACACTTGAAGCTCTGACTTGGGTGGGGCAAAGGCAATATATGTAACCTAAACATTTGTACCCCTGAAATATGCTGAAATAAAAAAAAAATGCAGTTTATTTTGCAAGTTACAATTTAGTCCTTAACTCTAGAAGAGAAAATTTGGTGGTCCTGACATTAGAAAAAGGTTAGCATATCCAATTCTATCCACTGAAATCTGATACTCTACAATTAATTTTGTTTAAAAAGTACTGCTGTAACTAACAGTTTAACAAAATATAACCAGTAAATAACTAGTGAGAATGAAAGCAAAATGTCTTTAGAATCTCTTTAAAATCATGTCAACCTCATTCAATTTTATGTCGTTTCTCCCCAGAGAAAATAAAATATATTAAAAAAATGTTTTAACTAGTAGAAAGAATCCAATTTATTCCATGATGTCACTCAAACATGAATCAACTAAAAGTTACTTTTAAAAGTTTTTTGTAAAAACCCTATAGAAACACAAAAAACAATGCATTTCATGTAAGTGTTATTCAGAGTTCAAATCACTTTTCCCTCCTTCACAGTTTCAAATAACTAGACAAGTCAATCCCAACTGAAATCCATGTTAATAAGCCAGTAATATTATCAGTTAATGTCAAGCTGTTTCACTAATATCTCTTAGGTAAAACTGGCATCAACTGGCCTGTCAGAAATAAAGTCATTATCAGAGACCATCATGTAATCAATAGCTCTTTTATTTCCTTTGTCTTGGCATTTATATAAGCATCAGAATACTGCTGTACTGAAACACTTTATCTTAAAGATATTTTCTTAAATAAGACCTTTCCTATTGGAGGAGAAACCTGAAAATATAGAACTTTTCTGTAAAAATTTGTACTTACTGAACATCCACAGTTTTAAAAGTTTGAGTTATAGTAAATTCAGTGAATGTACTACTTAACTCATTTGAGATTTTCATATTCACTTTCATAATAATTTCTTTTCATTTGGAAATGAAATCTTTTGGGAACAGCTAGCAATGGGTAACGCCTATCATAACAGTTCATTAATACTTTTATTATAAGATAGTCCAAATAAAACAGAATACCCCCAAAAAAGTTTACAGTCCCACCATCTATATAAAGTTGGATTTTGTAAAAGGAAAGGACTTGGGTAGATGAGTACTTTGTGTTTTCAGGTGGTTATCAGATTATGCTGAGCAATATAAAATGTATGATCGATCCAAGATTTGCTATGCAAATTTTGTTTGCAAGTTTGTATGCAAGTTTTGTTTTAAAATTTCAGGTCAAAGGTCAAGTTTGTTTGCACTCTTCTAGGCAATACTAAATATGCAATAAAGGAGTTAACTGCTATCCTTGGGTTCTTTACTACCATGCTCTAATCAATTCAAAAAAATACCTTCCCAAAATTGTATGTTTAAGAGTGAGGAAGATCTAAATGTAGAAAACATAGAGTTCAGGATTTTCTTTCAAATGTTTCCAGTTCAAGGTAGAAGAATCAGTAATCTGCCTTAGTCCTAACGTACTGCTTACATCTTCCCTAAGAACCGGGAATTGACTAATGGCCCAAGAGCACTTAAATGACGGTCAGCAATATACAAGAGGGTATAGCAGGAATGAAGAAAGCCTAGAAGACAGATTCCCCCAATAACTAATAGTCAACCATTTTGTCAACGACTATCGCTTTTTGAAGCCTCTAATACCAATAACTGCTATTCATAGTAGGGAAAAATATAGCATGTACAGAAAAATTATTCAAGGAATAATTTCCTTGCCTGGATGCTCATACAAATAACTGTATAACAAGAGGATATGCATGTGTGTCTACTGTATAAATCCAACAAGTTCATTTAAAAAAAACCCTTCGAGATATAACTAAACAATAATTGACTACAGCTATTAAGTAACTAGTTCAGGAAAAAGAAATAGAATGCTGTTAATCACCTAGCACGTGGTAAAATTGTCATCCTTACCTCTGCAGAACACAGATTATCTCGCTGACAAAGTTAAATAATTTTAAAAGTGGAGTGCTAAAAGTTAAATTACTTGTTGCTAAGTATGACTGCTTAAGTTGCTTTCAAAAATTTAAGGAAAGAAATAATTATTTATGTGTTAGTTTCTATATGGATAAAAATCCAACGTGTATAAAAACACTGTACTAACAGACAGAACATAGTTAAAAACTATGCTGATGAATGTACGTTATGGCTACTCACAAACTTAAGAAAAAGACAGTCTTGGAATTATGTGCCTCCATATCATTTAGCTTTTGTTTAAGATTGGAAAGGTTGGTTGGTCCTAAAGGTATACAGCAAACAGCCAAACCATGTAGATCAAAATTAATGCATAATAGTGTAGACTATGAAAATGGGTAACTAAACATACAAATGGTGATCCTTAACGATGCCACATCAAAGGCCAAATGACTAATGACTTCATGACTAATTTAACACAACATAATCCCTAAGAATTATTTTAAGTTTAAGATCTCTGCTGCTCATAGGAATTTATAAATCTCCTTCCTTAATGGCAATATTATTTATCAAAATAAGTCTTTATTTTAACCTTGTAATCTATTAAAAAACTATGTCTTCTATTTTCACCTTTTATATATGTAGGAGGGTCATATTAGAAAATTAACAACAACCCTAACATTAAATGCTAACACTTACATTAGTTTAGAAATTCCTTGACTTACCTATTGAAATGATTAATCAGAAGCAACCTTTTTCTCTCTTTCTGAAAGAGGTTGGGTATGGGGAACTATCTTATTCTGAAACATGTAAATAATTAATTGCAACTTTATATTAACACTAGGCAATAAATATGGACTAGAATTCTCTATGGAAAAAAAGGCTGGGAGGAAACTGTAGAGAACATGAGCTTTGAAGTCAAAGCTATGAACTTGGAAGCTAAATTCTGTTATATTCATTAGTCATCAGACCTTGGACAAATTACTTGTCTTCTATTTTGTTTATTCAACATAAAAATGAGTATAATTTCTACCTTGAAGGGATTTTTGTGAGGATGAGAGTGGATACTTAATGTTTAAGAGAAGTTATTTCATCTTTCAACAACCTCTACCTACAAATAAGACAAACTGGTCACTGAAAGATCAAATTTTTCTGCTTTTTAAAAGTATAACCATACTGTGAATCCTGAGGATATCACAGCAGAAGTACAGGCCTTTAACCTTTTTGAGGTCACAGAGCATTTTGAATGTTGGGGAAAGGGAGGATAATAGACACATGAAAAAATTGCTACACACAACTTCAGGAAGTTCATAAACTCCTTGAAGACTATAAAGCTAAAAAAAAATAATCCCAAGTTAAAAAAATTAATGTTGTATATCTGACTCACTCCCACCTTAATAATATACAGATATAAATGAGAAAGAAAAGGATTAAAGGAAATAATCCTTCCCAGTTAAGAGTCACAAGTGTTCTCCACCAAACAGAAAAACTCAATTCCCACAATGGAAGCAAAAGCTCTACTGACTTGTATTCAATAGCAGGTGCTGCTGGCAGTTTCTACTTTGTCACCACAGGAACATTCAGGAAGCTTTCTTTCCTCTTTGCCCTGGAAACTTGATGAAAACCAAACCATGATTGTCCTCAAGGAAAAGAGTTTAGTTCTACTTTCCAAATTACTGATTTAATAAGGCAAGCTTATTTATTGCTTAAAATGAAGACCATTCTTTGGATTTTTTTGTTACTTCAATTAATGACTTCAAGGGTCACTCGAATCTTCTTCCCTTATGCTCTAATTGCTTTCAAAATGTAAACTATTAAATAAAAAACTGCCTAAATGAAGTCAGCATCTAAAACTAAACAAAAAATTTAGAATCTAAAAATTTACTCAAATTCTTGTCAACATGCATATATTAATATATATATTCAAGTGCATTCAAACAAGCATTTAGTAGGCAGAAAATGAGTCTTATTTATTGCTTATATATGGTAACTGCTCAATAAATACTTGCTGAATACATAATTTATCCTGAATTTCTATAATAAAAATGAGAATGAAGATAATTGAATATGAATTACATGCACCTAGCATACTGCTTGACACATAACAGAGAATGAACAAACCAATGAATGACTAAATGAATGAACAAATATCAAAAGAAAAATATAATGATTAAAAATTTTAGACAATCCATATTCCAAAATTTCTGCCACATTAATAAGCCAGACACTCTAAGTTTTTAGGTAAATAAATATGAAGTTAAGGGCAAATTATCAAAAACAGTTTAAAGGTTTCCAGCCTAACATAAATAAGGATGCTAAGAAGCTATATCAAAATTAATGAATTATTTGTCCAAAATCATACTGTTATTGCTTTGACTCTTGTTAAAACCAAACCTGACTCAAATAAACCTGCTTGTATACAACTGAATTCAAGACAAAAAAAAAAAAGCAGTTATTAAAAAAAAAGCACACTTTTTACTATGTAGTTTCCAAGATTTAAGAAAAACAAAATACCAAATAGGCATGAAACTGCAGAAACAAAGGTCCAGAGTCAATACAGTTTATTTCAAAGGCTTTTTAAAAAAGCAAAGCCACATAACAAAGTTAAGTAAACAGAATATCACCGTATTATAAAGAAATCATCTACATTTACCCATTTGGTGCCTAAAAATTGAAAAAGCAACCTCCACATTGGGGAGAAAGTTGAAAAAGTCAAGTAAGTCAGGAATTCCAGGTTGGTTAACAAATCTGGGCATATACTTTCTAATTTATGTATTCCTTGAGATACTGGAACTTATTCAGACACACAGGCAGAATTACTAGAGTGGTTCAGAATTTTCTGTAGGTATACTGGAATCATCCTACAAATAGGACACATAAGCCAGTTATTTAAGCTACCTTTGTCTTTGTGTCACGTTATCTAAAACGCAAAGAATGATATACCTATGTCAAAAGATTTACATGAGATGACATATGTATGCAAACCTGGCACCAAGTTAACTGCTAGTAGCAGTATCCCCAGTGGCCCTAGAATTTCACTGCTGGGACAAAACGTACATGCATGGCATAGTAAATGTTTGTTCAATGTATGAAAGAGAAAATTCCATTAAGAAATTCTGAATGACTGAACAGTTGTGCAGATAAACTAGAAAAAAAGGTTCCAGTTTTCTGGAACATATTTATTCTGCCAAACAAAGCATGATTTTAAGATTTCATTCAAAAACACTAAGTGCTAGGCACTGTGTACACTCTGATGCCAAAAGAAATGGTAAGTTGTATGCCAAGTGAAAACAGGATAGGCCCTTAAAAAGGAAATTGAAGGAGGTTTCTCTATATTATAAAGAGGTATTTAGCCAAGGTTTGGGTACAAAGTAGAGAAAGGAATTGAGAGAGTCATATTTTTAAATTAAATAGTCACCTATCCAAGACATCAATGTCACCACAGGAGGAGCAGGCCAATCTACATAGGACATTTTGTCTGCCTCACTTACCAAGATATTGAATGGTGAAACATTAAGAAAGATAACCTCAAGAGGGAACTCTGGGGTGATGGAAATGTCCTTTACCTTGTTTTATGTGGTGGTTACATAAACATATACAATTACCAAAAGTAATATAATTAAGCACTTAATAATTGTGAGTTTTATTTTATGCTAATTACACCGTTAAAAAACTTTAAAAAAAGTGCTCCCTACTTTTCTTATTGGAAAATGTGATAATTTAAACACAGCATGACAGAATTTATACTCATCATAAAATTAACTCCAGAATGATCTGACCCAACTCAAAACACTATTTGGGCAAGGTATTCTTTTAACTTTTCAGTGACAGGTGACGTAAAAGAAATTCTTTGAGATCACAGACTACTAGAATTTCCCATGTTTTATTGTGTGCAGAATCTAGAAATAGACATGCACTGTTTGGCTACATTTCTTTCACATGTTGGTCAAAACTTTATGTTTGAGGATTATCAGGGCAATGTGCTTGTTTGTTTCACTGCTTGTCTTGTGTATGTTTGGAGGAAAGTGCTTGGGAGAAAATAGGACATACATTACAGGGTTTTCAACTAGAAACCCAAAAACCCGCATTTAGCTCTAGGACTAAAATGTACAGGGTAACTTTGGACAAGTCATTTAAATATCCTCTGACTGTGATAACCAAGATCACAGGGTTGTCATAGAGATGGAAACAGGTAGGTTACCCCTTCCCCAAAAAAGGGGGTGGGAGAGTGATGTCTCCTCCACTATTGAACTTCCTGAACTCTAGATTTCTGAGATTTGACCTTCCAAAACATTTGGTATAATCTGGTTAAAAAAAATTTTAGAAGAGGAGTGAGGAATAAGGCCTGGATTAAGATAAATTCTTTCGCCCCTAGTCTTGTCAACAATCAGGGGAGAGATGAATTGCTCCTGGGGTAGAGAAAGCTTGACTCCTAAAATACCCTGTCAGAAAAGCAATCAGCAAACATTTACTGTTTTCCTTCACAAATCTTTAGCACACATCTCAATGCCTCCCTCAAACTGCGTCCATGCCAGGCACGAGTGACAGCAAGGCCTAGATGTCTCCAGATCATTCATCACAACTACCACCCCCCACCCCTTCCATTCCAGGTCCAGCGGCCTCCAGCCATCATCACCCCCTTCTCTCCGCTCCCCGCCCCAGGGCCGCCAGCCTCACCAGCTGTTCCCGGCGGCTGGAGCTCCGATCGGTTGGCGCCCGGCGGCCCCGAACATTAACAACACCCAGGAGCCTGGCCTCGAGGCTCAGGCCCGAGAACTGACTCCGACTACTACAGAACCGGCGACTTGCAAAGAGCAGTTCAGCATTTTGAGATGAGCTTCCGGAAGCAGACTGGAGGCGGAAACCGGATGCCCGGAGCAACCATTGCTTCTCCTCCTCCTTTCCCTTCTTGTAATCGCCATAGAAGACATAGAGGCAAATAAATTAAACTTTTTGTCACACAAAATTTCTTAATTCTCTTTTTAGGATTCTTAAAACTTAAACAAGATGAAAGTAAAGAGGCGTGAAGAAATAGTAGGGCCCCTGGGAATGGCCTTTGGTTTAGTCCAGTTGCCATGGAGACCGACAGTAACACCAGTTGTAAACTCCATGGCAAGAGGTTATGGCCACCTTAGCCCGGCTGCAAGCTCGGCGGTTGACTCTAGGAAATCAGTACTACTTTAGGAACAGGTAAGTCACGAAGGACTGATGTGACTTTAGCCATTTGTTCCTCAGCAGTAGTTTCTTAGTCACAAATTCCCTGATTTAGTAAGTAGCACCCAATTCTCCCCTCAACGGGCTGCAAACATAATCAGTTTAAAAGTAGTGTTATCATACAGGGAGATAATAGATAGAGAGGGACCATAAGTACTCAGCTTGAGATGATTTAAGGAAACGCCCAGCATAGATAAAATTGTACAGTGAAGTGGGTTTTTTTTTTTTTTTGGACATCATTATTCTGCAATTTGATGAAACCTATGTTCTTCCCGTGGAAGGTTTCCTGGCCTGACTGGGTTCACCCAGGCCAGCTAGCTTAGTGAGCTCACGTCCCCCATCTACCTAGGGAGTTGAGCCTTCATTATTTCACAAACATCACTGAACTCAATTATTCTATGACTCATTTGTCTTCTTCAAGTGAAAGTATCTAAACCATTCTGACAAGATAATTAGTACCAATAAATTAATTACTAGAAGAGGGCTAAGGAAAACACTAGCAGCCTTCTTCGTCTTCCTGCACTGAAATTTCTGGCCCAAGAAGAAGTTCATTTTAAAAATGGCCTTCTGGAAGCATTGCCCCAGGAGTTTTTCCAACTTAAGAGAAACTGCAAAAAAGTGATTTAGACTATGATAGAATATAGTGACTAATATTTATCTCACTTACTTCATTGTTGTTTCACCATGTATCTCTCTTATGGCACTGATCACAATTTAATTTTACATTATTTTTTGAGATAATATCTATCTTCCCTCTAAACTAGAAGCAGAGACAGTGTCTCTTTTTTGCTCGCTATTATTTCAGTCTTCAGTGTCTATCATAGTTCCTGACACACAATAGCTGCACAATAATTATTTGCTGAATACTTACAGAAATGACTCTTTCAATCAATCATCGGTCCTGGTTTAAGAAAACATACTACAAATAGCTAAAGACAGAAATTATTTAACATGTATTTAATTAGCATTGATTTAACATATGTGGCAGGTGTTGTATTTATTTATGACATACGTATATAAATGAAATCAGCTCCATCCCTCATGATGTTCACAGCCTAGTATGGCATATAGGCATTGAAAAAATAATTACAGTAGGGTAAGATGATCAGGGAGAGAAACAACTAATGTTTCTTGAGCATTGATAATATAGCAGGCATTACACTAGAAAATTTTCATATGATATTTGGTTTTCACAATTTTACAAGTTAATGTGTTAATCTATATTTAAGAGCTCTAGAATAGTGTTCTAGAAAAGCCTGGTGAAGTGCCACACAAAGACAAATGACAGAATTTCTCTTAAGGGATTTCAATGTCAACTTTTGCCCCCATCTCCTGGCTTTTGACAAAGGACACCTTTCCCCAAACTTGGAGATTCCTTGAAGAAAATGACTGTTACTATGCAAAGGCCGTGGTGAAAATAAGCTGGCATTTCTACAATTTCATTTATTATTGTTAATATTTTTTGGCTTTAAGGGAAGTCTCTAAAGGTCATGAGGGAATCAAAATTCCAAAGTTTGCTTCATTTTTTTAAAATCAGGATATGGATAGCTTTAGTGCAAAAAATCATATGAAATATTAATACATGGAAAAGTAAACAATTCCCTTGAGGAATTATTGTCATTTTCCATCTGTTATTGACTAGATCCAGTTCTTTCCAACCTTGAATGTGCATTAGAATCATCTGGGGAACTTGCTAATAATGCAGATTCTGATTCCGTGTGTCTCAGTGCTAGAGAATCTGCATTTCTCACAAGAGTTCATGTGAAGCCGCATTTTGCATAAAAAGGGAGACTTTGTAGTAAAGGAACTGTGTATGGGCCTAACCTTTAAATCTTATCCTCATGAATTATATACCTATTCCCTTTTTACATGAGGCAAGGAAAATGAGATTCAGATAGATTAGGTAATTTCTGTAAGGTCACACAACTACTAAATATCAAAGCAAAGCAACCTAACTCTAAGACCTGTGCTGTTCACTGCCACAAGTTTTTCTTCCTACTAAGCCAGTCAGGTAAAGTGGCAGCAAGCACCAAGATCCAGAAGTCCAAATGGCTCGAGTATACTGTTCCAAATCCGTTAATATATGGGCAACAGAGTTAAGGAAATTCTATTTCTTCTTGGTTTCTTTCAATGTCTTCCTTCTATGTTGGTAAAAAGGTAGTAACAAAAATGCTTCTACTTCTTTTGGCACAGGAATGATGCTGAAGTTGAAAAATGACTTTCTTGGGAAAATGTATTACTAGATAGTTAGGTTAAGCATCTTGAGTCCTCCAAGGCCTGGGATTCTGCCAAGGAAAACAGAGGCTCCTCTGCCAATGAAGAGGAAGGGTTTGGGACTCTACGAAGTGAGCAGCAAACGTGAGAGGAGATTATGCAATGAGAGAGCTAGGGAGTTTGGGGTAGTGTGCATTGCCTGACCTACTAAAATCCTCTAGAAAGTTCCTCCCTCAGGGGATGTTTGGTACTCATTTATATTTTGGCCTACACATTAAACAGGCTGAAGATTGTGTCCTGGACATACCAGGCTGAAAAAAAGGTAGTACACAGTTGTTATTTGACAGAGTATTGACATTTTGTTTTTGTTTTTAAAACTTTTACTATTAATTCCTAGCTTCATTTCTTTTTTTCCCTATTATGAGATTTTCTTTGTGACTTATTGGTCATTTGTATTATACTTTATAATATACTTTGTGGAAAGAAAAGTTTGATATATGTTTATTAATCATATTGTTCATTTTCCCCATATCCTTATTTATATTTTGTCTAGTTAATGTGTAAAATTCCAATACGAATGAGTTAAAATGTACCTCTTCTACTGTGTTTCTATAGTAGTATCTCTTGTTTTTATGTTATTTAATTTATATATTATATATGTACTTGTGCGTCTCTTCATTAGTGGCTATATATGGGTGTCTTTCACCTGTTAAATTTTTTACCTTTAAATTCTATTTGCTAGCTGGGTGCAGTGGCTCATGCCTACAATTCCAGCATTTTGGGAAACCAAAGGGGGAAGATTGCTTGAGGCCAGAAGTTTGAGACCAGCCTGGGCAGCACAGCAAAACCCCAATCTCCACAAAAAAATTTTTTTAAAAATCAGCTGGGCGTGGTGGCATGTGCCTGTACTCCCAGCTACTCAGAGACTCGAGGCAGGAGCATCCTTTAGGCCCAGGAGTTGGAAGTTACAGTGAGCTATGGTCACACCACTGCACTCCCGCCTGGATGACAGAGTGAGACCCTGTCTCTAAATAAATAAATAGATGAATAAATAAATAACAGAGCAAGAGCCTGTCTCTAAATAAATAAATAAATAAATGAAATTCTGTTTGCTGTAACATTGCCGTTAATCCTTCTTTATCTGATAGGAGTTAATCATATCATTCTGTATGTTTTTCTTTGCAAGAGGCAAATTTGGAGGCTTTTAAAAATCAAAACTAAGGAAATTTATGATTGATTAAGTTAGTTTCTTTACATTTATTATTGTGATTGATATATAGGGATTTCACTTGTCACCCTATTTTAAGCTACTTTTTAATTCTTGTTCCTCTTTTATCATGACTTTTTTCTTTTTTCATTGAGGTAAAATATATGTATATAATTTACCATCTTTAACATTTTAAGTGTACAGTTCAGTGATAATAAACATATTTATATTATTTTTCCCTTCATCCATGACCTCTTACAGATAAGCTATATTTTATTTTAGATTTTAAAATAAGGAACTTATTTCTATTCTTATGAGAACTTAAGGTATTCTACTAAGATTCTCAATGCTGTAATTATGA
Organism: Propithecus coquereli; assembly: GCF_000956105.1. NCBI lineage: Eukaryota > Metazoa > Chordata > Mammalia > Primates > Indriidae > Propithecus > Propithecus coquereli. The sequence goes on from NW_012155729.1 coordinate 6,313,149, forward strand.
ATTAAATATTCACTAATGAAATATTTCCTGAGCTACTACTGTATGCTAAGTACTATTCTAAGTATTGAACAAAAGTCATGAGGGAAACAACATAAAAAAACAAACCTATATGTAGTATTTCAGCTTGGGATAAGTGTACTGGGAAAGAATAAAGTGAAGTAAGGTGAACAGAGTGAACAATGATGCTATTTTGTATAGAATGGTCTGGGGAGGCTCTTCTGAGGTGATATTTGAGTGCGGTCCTATAAAAAGTGAATAAATGGGCATACTAGATAGATATCTGGGAGACAAAAGCACCGTAAGGAGGGGCTGGAACAGGAAGTGGTATAGTCCTGTTGTCAGAAGCCTGCAAAGATGTGTTGGAGGACAGTGTTACTAAAACAGAGTGAGCAAGGCACAGAGTGGTAGAATGTGGGCCAAGTTATCTGGGGCTTTTAAGCACAGTAAGAATGTAAGATTCTATTCTGATTGAGATAGGAAGCCATAGGGGGTTTTCAGCAGAGAAGTGACATGATCTCACTTCTGTCTATAAAAATAATATATAAAGTGACCTCTGACTAATTTTTAAGTTAAAGCATTTTGCTTTTGTTTTTCTACTTTCCTCCTCCATTTCCATCTTTTTAGTTTAACTCTTTGTGTCTAGATTTTTTGTTTCTTACAAAATTTAATTCACATCTGCTTCTATAAAGGAAAAAAAAGGATGACAATTGAAAAACTTTTAAACCATATATAGTTTTCTAAAGATATGGAAGCTAAAATCAGTGTGATACATACACAAATCTTTTTTAATTGACTTAGCTGAATGGAAAAGTACATGTAGGTAAATATTGAGAAAGCAGTTACTGAGGAGGATGGCTAAATATTCTGTAGAGACGTTCCTTAGAGACAAAGTGTTCACCTGTCAAATTTCCAGATCTTTTACCATCTAAAAGGGGTATAGGGAGTGCATAAGAATAGAGACAAGAAAGTAGAAAGAGAAATAAATATTATTGAATTCCTACTATGTGCTGAACACTCTGGTAAATGCTTTCACAAACATCTTATTTGATTATTTACAATATTCTTATGAGCTGATTTTTATTATTCCTAGTTCACAGCTAAAGAAAGGGAGATTTAGTATAAATTACTTGACAAAGATAAAAAAAAAAGATCAAAGATCTAGTGAAGTTAGCTACGTTTCAGTCCAAATTTATATTTAGGATAGGGGACGTTAAATCATTAAGTCTCTGCATGGAAGTTAGTACATCAAATATGTAACGTTGAATCTGCCTTTCCAAGGTCAGGTTGAGGAAAGGGAAATACCCAGTACAGTACTCTCTAGGGCAAGAAGGGTGATTTGCCCATACTTCATTACCCTGTATCAACCTAAGTATAATGTTCCTTAAGTTGACCTGATTCTGGAATCTATTATTCCCTTAAATGTAATAAATTTGTTTCTGACTCCAACATGGTAAATTGACTACAGTTCCTGATTGTGTTCTTAGTCTAGTGAATTGGTTCAGTGTCCTTGAATTCGTGCAATGGTCTTAGTGCTATTAACCTAAATAAATAGCAGCTTAGTTGAATAAATGAGTCCCTTTCTCTGGTTGAAATTAATTTCTGAATTTTCTGTTACAGCTACACTCAATTCTGACTAGTAAAACTTAGCAAGGCTTCTTCCAAACATACAAGGATAATTTATGCCAAAGTGAAGAGACAGTTCACATCCTAACTCTGTATGACTTTAGGCTTAAATGCAAACTCTTAACCTTATATTCTTATCTTACTTTAACTCTTTATACATCAGTTTGTCTCATCTATAACAGAGATAATAATGCCTATTTCTATGTTAACTAAGAAAGTTGAATGATCATCTGGCACATTAGTAAGCACCCAATAAATACATAATTATAATAGGAAATCACAACAGGAGGGCAAAGAATAAAATGTATATGATCAACTCAGTGGGTGTCAAAAGGCAGTTGATAAATTTAATAGCTATTCCTAAATATTTTTTCCTTTATTAAAAGATTAAAATTTTTATTGATGTATTATATACAATAAAGTGCATAGCTGTGTAGCTCAATAATTTTTTATAGGTATATACTTGTGTAACTTTCACTCAGATAAAATTCCTCAGTGTTTATTTTAAAAATGTTTGTGAAAGAAATAAAAGGAAATATTTTTAGTAATAAAGTAGATATTTCTAACACCAACAGCCAACATCAGATATATTGGTAAAATATTACACCATAGAGATGGTTCTATTTAATTCAAAAATAAAACAAAATGCACACTAATTCTGCCTATTCCTCATGCCCTGAAAGAGAGATCCCAGTTTGCCAACATGTTCATTACTGCCTCATTAAAGGGAAAAAAATTTTTGAAAGTAACTTTCACTGTCTGTCAGTCTATCACCACCAGGGTAACCTGAGCAGGCAGCCCTGCATAGATATCAAGCAGTTGAGTATCTATTAAGCAGGCAGAGAATCTTTAAAGCCATTTAAGGAAATGTTAGTTTGGAACAAGGAGATTAAGTCAAGAAACCAAAACAAGTTGTTACTGTGAAGTTAGAACTAATGAATGAAACAAATAGAAACTTTAATAAAAATATAATGATAACTTTTACATAGATAAAATTAGAGGAAAAGTTACTGCAACCAATTTTAAAAAATATTTTTTTAATGTAAAAATGTGATAAATGAATTAATAAATAGAATAGTCACTGCCAAAATATAAATGTTTCAGAAAAGCAAATGAAGGAAATATCCATAAATACATGTGACTGGAAATCGTGAGTGGTAATATTTAAAAAATGGAGGACATATCCAGAGAAATTATGTGAATAATAGTCACTGTAGAATTTACAGTGGGAGTGGGGAAGAGATAGACTAATAATAAAGAAATACTAGAAGAAAACTTTCCTGAACTGAAGAGAGTATGGCTTTGAATGGAAAGGACTCTCTAAATCCTAGATAGGATGTTTTTTTAAAAGATATACTTCTTAGATAGTATCTGGTGAAATTCCAAGAATACAGAAATAAAAAATCTCACAAGCATCTCATCTAGACAGAAAATATAAAAGGTATTTGCCAAGGAAAGGAATGCCTTATCTGCTTAACAGAGGAACTCAGAAGAGAGAAAAACAATTAATTATTAATGATTCAGGATAATATCTATGAATCCTAGCAAAGATTCATCTTTTGGGGAGCGATGAAAGAAAGACATTTTCAGACTTGCAAAGACCCAGAGTTATGTCAGCCATGTACCCTATCTGAGGAAAGGTACTCAAGACGGTATTCTCTGTAATAAAATGAAAATTAAATCAGAACAAAGATCATAAGATAGGGGAAGAAGAGCAAAAAAAAAACCAATAATAATAGAAACAGTGATGATCAATTATACTTGTAGTATTTACAGTTAAATTTAAATGAGCATTAGGTTACTGAGATTTATGGGATTTATACTTTATATGTAGCTAGAAGAATTTAATTGACACTTTAAGTGTTATCCTTAGACATCTTCTTGGACAAGTTGAAAAGTTCATTGTACATTTTCAGTCTTCCAAGTGATTGCAGGAACAGTCTTGCTAATTGTCCCACTGGTACGTAATATAGGTTCTTCTTTTTCCAGCTTCTAAAATCAATTTTCTCACCACTCTTCCAGCCTACATGAATAATTACTGACCTTTACAACTCTCCCAATTCCTTCCTCATCACCCAGTTTCAAACCCAATGCCATTACGTTTTATGTTTTTGATGTAGTGACTTACTATACTATCAGTTTTTTGGTAAGTTTTTAGAGTCAAATTAGTAAATCTATTCCTCTTGATTTAGAGATTTTAGTGTTTCTTGGAACAGTCTTTTTCAACCCAAGATCATAAGGTAATTCTCCATATTTATAATATTTTTAAAGTTTTATCACATTTTTCTTTCATTCTATATGCAGTTGTGTTTATGTGTATGTATCATGTAAGATAAAGACCTTTTCCCACAGAAATAAAATTGTCTCAACACCGTTATTAGTCCATCTTTTCCTTACTAGTTTTAAATGTTGCAAGAGAAATAAAAGGCATAAAAATTGCAAAAGAAGAAGTAAAATTGTCTTTATTTACTGACATTATTGTGTGTATAGAAAACCCTAAACCACATATAAAAAAAGATACAGAAATAATAAATGAATTTAACAAGGTTGCAGGATACGAGGACAATATGCAGTAGTCTTTTTACATAATAGCATGGAAAAATTGTAATTTGAAAACACAACAATACTATTTTTAATATTATCAAAATGCATGCCATTTGACTCAGAAATGTCACCTTTTCTATTAACCTATAGAAATGCTCTTATATGTGCATAATTTGTGTACAAGAATATTTATGTACAGGATTATGTACAAGGGCCTTCAGTAAAGAATTATTTCAAATAGGAAAAAACTGTAAATCCTATTTGCAACTAGTCTGGCTAAATAAATTAAGATGTATATACATGATAGAATATAAATAGGAATTTAAAAGAGTGAAACATTTTATATGTAATGACATGAAAAAAATCTGTGAGGCAAATTAAGGTTTAAAAAGCCAGATCATAGAAAA
>NW_012155729.1:6320092-6323625 GCF_000956105.1 Propithecus coquereli
AAAACAAAGCATAGATTCTAATTCTAAAATATAGTCCCATTTCTCATCAAGTGCCTGTTATTAGGTGCATGGGTGATAATCGGAACACAAAGTATTTTTAAATGCAGTAATAATATAAATCTATGTGATAAACTATGGTAACTCCTATTTTATAATCTAATACTAAAGCATTTGCAACACATTATTCATTGAGCTGTGAAATAATAATAATAATGCGGACTATTAATGAAAAACAAAGCATAGGTTCTAATTCTAAAATATAGTCCCATTTCTCATCAAGTGCCTGTTATTAGGTGCATGGGTGATAATCGGAACACAAAGTATAGATTAAGTGTACTGTAGTTTCTGGTTTTAAGGATCTTGAAATCCTTAAGACTTAGTAGTGAAATAATATGCAAAACAATAATCATTGTATATATCAACATATCTGATAGCAGAGGGCAGCTAATATTGGACTTTTATTCCTAATGTCTAAAATATTAATAGTTATAAATTATACGATAATGAAAAAGAAAGAGTATATAAGGTTTTAATCTAGTATTTATTCATAGATGATGCACATAGGTCAGAGTAAGCACAGTCTGTTGATGTGTAAAATGCATATTTTTTTCCATATTACTGGGAAGAAACTTAAGTACACATTCTTTTCTCATTTGCTATTTATTGTCAGTTAATTTCTGGCTACTAATGATACACATGAATATTAGTGTTATCCAAGGTTATAGTACTTATTTCTAGTTGATGATGAAGTGACTGGAAACTTCCAGCTTTTTCTTGATGTTTTATTACATTACTGGTAATACTTTTGGTCTTTCATCATTATTAATTCATTTAGTATTCATTGTGATAATACTGATCATAATAAATTTATTTCAAATTCATGTAGATGTCATATTTTATTCACTGCTATAGGATTTTCACTGTAATTTGGAACTAATTAATATACCATTAAAATAAAGTGTTACTCACATTTTTCATTTTAAACATAAAATGTCTAGCAGTTCATGACATATTGTGTGAATTCAGTATTCAGCATCCCAGTGGTAACCCAAGCATCTGTAAATTTCATTTTAAAGCAGTTTAAAAGAAAAGAGCAACAGAGAAGTGTGTATAGAAGTCAAATTTTAGCACATAAGTTAAAGCTTAGGAGTATGTTAGTACTAGTTATTTTTCAGTGTTCCTTCCTTTTAATTGTGATATATAATTCTTAATATGTGCCTATATTTATATACATTATTGTTAGTACTCCAAAAAGAGATTATTTAATTTTCCACTTTACTGGTGTCAACAGGAGAAATTAAAAAACATAAACCCAAAACAATTAATTTGATTGATTCTCTTCTGCATTTCTAATGGCAATTATAAATAAGGGGTCAGTTCAAACCAAAACATTGATAACTAATACAGTAACTAATATATTGCTTCAAAAGAAGTATTAGGTATATCTATGTACCTTATTTATATTTTTCTTCCTTTTTTTGCAAAGGTAGCTGTTGATTGTTGATGGGGAAGAAAAACACATGTTTTCAGGAATTTAAATAGATTATATTAAAAAGACGGAAAACAAATCTAGTATATTTATGTTAAATGGTAATAGTAAAAAGGTTAAATGACCATAATAAGCAGCTTTATCCATTATCATGAATTTCATTTCACATTAGCCTTATTGAGTGAAATTATTCTTATTTTTTTCACACTGGATCTTCTTTGAGTTGCCTGCTCTACTGGACATTTATGGCAAACATGGGAAACATAACTTTTCCATGTTTGCCATAAGTGACATTTTGTATGTTCCACTATCACATCTTGTTGTTTTAAAAGAAAAATGAAAGATTCCCTCCAACTCTGCAACCCCTTTAACAATGACCCATGACTTCTTCACAGCAGTTGACATTGCTTAATCATGGTCTCCCTTCTTGATACCTCCCATTAACGTCTATTTTGCTGTACTATACTTGTGTCTTATGATTGGACCTTTTTTAGCCCTTATTTAACATCTTTCACTGTAAATCTTTCTGAAGGAGAGATTGTTACACTTTGGGGATATGTGGTTTCATCATAATGATGGTATTCAAGGAATCCAATATCCCTTAATATTATGCCCAAAGCTCTGAAACCAAGGCCTTTTGCCTTGACTTCAACTATTGTTTAACCTTCCTCCTTCTCTTCTTCCCTTCCTCCCTTCTTTTATGCCTCCCTCCCTCCCTCTCTTCCTTCCATCCTTTCTTCCTTCCTTCTTTCCATAAACAATCGTTTAGTTCTTTCAATGTATCAGATACTTTACTATGTGTTGGGATATAGATATGAATAAAGTGTGAGCCCAGCCCTTAAGTAGATAGATGTTATAATTAGTACGTAGGAGAAATTTCAGGGTACTATGAACATAAATCTTTCTGGAAGTTGTAGTTGGAAAAATCATTCCAAGAAGAGGGGGTAACTTTGTGATGGTGTGAGGCAAGAGAGCACGACCTATTAACAGAACTACAGGAATAGAAGGGGTCTTTCATAGGATGGAAAGGGTGAAAGAAGACATGGGAAATTAAGTCTGGGCCAGATCTGGAAGGACTTTGATATTCTAAGTGCTTTAGACTTCATTCAGAAAGCTTGGGCTGTTTTGTGGGGGTTGACATTAAAGGGTTTTAAGAAAAAAGGGACGTGATTAGATTTATGTTTTCAAAAAGTCATTCAAGCAATAGATTGGAGGATAGATTAGAGTGGAAGAAGACCACTTGTCTGGGAAACAAGACTTTTGCAAGTAACTAGTTTTAAAAAGATGAAGGCTGAACTAATGTAGAAAACTAATTGCTTCACAGTTTCTGAAGTGAACAATTGGGTGGATAGTGTTGCTATTCATGAAAAAGGAAAGACAGAAAATAGAGCTATTCTAAGAAGAATAGGGGGTGAATGTGTGTGTGGAAGGATGAGATGAGTTCTTTTGGATAGATATGTTGAAATTGAGGTAATTTAGGAATACCTCAGCACAGATGTTAAGTATGTTTTAGGTACAACACCAGGAGAAGCTGCCCATTCTTTGAAAACTCACTCAAATGCTTCCTTTGATTCCCCTCTTCCCTACTCTTTCCTAAAAACAGTTATCTTCCACTTCTGAATCCTCTAGATATTTACTTTTCATGTGCTTTTATTTACTATGGCTATTACTTTTCAGTTCTACTAGTTTGTAAACTTATCCTTGAGAACACAAAATATGTCATGTATATCTCTGATTTAAATAGCATATTAACTTATACACAGCTTATGTATAACAAATATTTTTGAATTAATGAATAAGAAATTGACAATCTAGTATTTCTTTTTTCCCTATAATCCACAGAGCTGTCCAGCATTATGTACTAACACAATAATAATCATCTTTTATTGAGCACCTATTATTTACCAATCTTTCTAGTAAGTTCTTTATGATATGCCAGCAAACATACCTATGATGTATTATTATTGAAATTTTATAGAAAAAGAAATTGAATTTTAGATTTTTAAATCTTGCTCAAGGTTACCCAGCTAGTAAGTGGCACAGT
>NW_012155729.1:6323675-6325011 GCF_000956105.1 Propithecus coquereli
CCACATGAGATTAACTTGCAGCCTGATGGCTCCAAATTCTTTACATACAAGGGCATTCTCTATATAACCACAATTCAACCATCAAAATCAAGAAATTAACATTGACACATTTCTTCCGTCTAATATTCAGACTCCATTCAAGCTTTGCCAATTGCCCCAATAATGCTCTTTATAGCAAAAGGATCTTGTTTGTCTTGTCTCTAGTTATCTTTAATGTGACACATTTTCTCAGTTTTTCTTTGATTTTCATGACCTTAACACTTTTGAAGATTATAGATCAGTTATTTTGTAGAATTTCCCTCAATTTAGATTTGTCTGATTTTTTCCTCTTGGTTAGATTCAGATTTTGCATCTTTGGCAGGAATATCACAGAAATTATGCTGTAATCTTCTCTGTGCATCCTACCAGATACTGCATGATTTTGATTTGTCTTTGAATTACTGATAGTATTCATTTGGATCTCTTGATTAAAATGATATCTGCTAGGTTTCTCCTCTAGAATATTCTCTTTTTTTTCTTTCATAGTTAATAAATATTTTTTAAAACTTTGAAACTCTATATGTAGCCTATTCCTCATCAAATATTAAATTTATTTATTTATCTATGTGAGTATGGACTCACAGTTTCCTATTTTATTCAATGAGTTAAAATTCTTTACCTGTGTTTATTTTCGTGCTCACATTGTCCCAGATGAGAAAGCCATTGCAGGCTTCCTTGCGTCCTGATCATTGTAACACTTTCTCGCTTCCTAGCACAAAAAATGGTTGCAGGTTCATCTTGTATTTTTCCTGCCATCCATTTTCCTGGAACCATCCATTTCTCCTAGGAGCCCTTTTAGTGGATGCACATTGCTATTAGGTGTTGCTGCTCCCAGGCCCTCTCAGCAGACAGGGCCAGGGAATATGTGTATGTATACATTTATACACATGTTACATCTATACTTATTTCTATGTATTGCTATTGATCAATGTATATATTGAAATTCGTGAGTTTACAGTGACAACTTCATTTGAAATTCAGCACCACAGGTTCATTCTAGTTTTTCTCCCTTTTCTGACAGCAAGAAACCTGGCTCCCATTATCTTTAATATATTTACTTATTTGAATAATCTCTCTGTATGTAACCAAACTCATCACCCCATGTCCCCTCTCTTTACATAGATACCCTTCTCACCCAGAATGGGCTCCTACCTCCCCATGCTGAACTATCACCTCCTCACCAACTTGGATACCCTCCTCATCACTCCTGGGCTCTGACTCCCTGTGCTGGCTGCTCACTCCCCTGTAGACCCCTTTCTCATGTTTCCTCCACATCCCAAAGCCAGGCCTCCTCTCC
>NW_012155729.1:6335546-6336234 GCF_000956105.1 Propithecus coquereli
TCTACTTCATAGAGATGTTGAAGAGATTATGTATGAGTTAATTCATTGGTATGTAAAATGCTAGAAACAGTGCCTGGCACATAAAGTAATAATTAGTAAAAGACATTTTTTCTCTCTATTTCTCTCAACAGCTCCTTTCATGTATGCCTGTCTTTTACCCATAATCACCCCAGGATTTAAGTTACTAAGAGTATGGGGCACTTAGCTCTTCTGTAACTCTGTCATCCTAAAGTAGGGAGGGATTTCAATGTTGTGAGTAGGTCTAGTGAGGGAAATCTATGAGTGGCATTTCTCACTGGCATGAAATATGCCAGTAGGCATCTTGTTCCCCCAGGGGAAGCACTTTGGTAAGACAAAGGTTGAGTGTTAGGAGTAACAACAATTATCTCTTGGGAGTCCACTGGGAATACAGTGTGGGGCATTATAGGCAAGATTACTACCTTTGGGATTTTCAAATTTAGTGGAAGAGACCATCACTAAATAATCTTTAAGTATAATATGATTGTGCTAAATATCATGAAGAGTTATGAAGGTGTGAAATGGAAAGGCCTAATTGTAGTCTGGGAAGTCAGGGAAGGCTCTCTGAAGGAAAAGACTTTAAGCTGTTCTCCTTCCTACCCACATGGAATGCAATAATATGATCTAAGAATGCAGTTTATTCAAGTCTCTTCTATCATTTGGTGCATGC
>NW_012155729.1:6340097-6342010 GCF_000956105.1 Propithecus coquereli
CAACGCAGCAACAATTATTCAAAAATGGTGGAGAAGTTACTTAGGCAGAACACATTATCAACTAATTGTGAAGGTAAATATAAAATTCATGTATGTTGGCATTTGAATTATACAGTATTCTGTAACTTATTCACTTTGGCTGTATTTACATGTAGTTTGGAAATTACTGATGGTAAGTAATTATATAAGGACAAAATTGGGCTTAATTTTTGGTATGAGATCTCTTCTGAAAGCATTTCCTGATTTTTCCATGGAGAATTGACTCATTTTTTATACCCAAACTACACCATTTATTTTAATTTTGTTAAAAGTATCTTTCGCAGTGTATGTGCTTTTACTTATTGTTGATTGTATATACTTTCCAGATGTTGAGCTCTTTGAGAGTAGCCACTATAGCTTGTTCATATTTGGATCATCAGCATTTTAGACTAATGCTTAATAGCACAGTCAATAAACATCCTCATAAGGATGCTAAATTGGTAGAAGCAAGCAAGAAGCCTTCCTTTGTAACCTCTGCAAGACGGTCTACTAAATTTTATTTTATAGGCGCAAATAGATTTAAATAAATTTATAAATGATCGTTCCAAAATGGATTTTTATAGAAAGTTACACATATTTATGGCTTTAATCACTAATATACTTGCAATTAATATTATTAGAAAGCAACAAAAGATTATATGGTACCTTTATACCAGCTATTATTTATTTAATATCTGCTATTTACCAGGGATTTGTCATAGATTATTTAATTTATGTATCATGACATTTACTAAAAGTAACTATAATAATATGAATTTGGCAGGTTGGGAAACTGAAGGTCGGATACTTGTCCATGAACACGTAGTGGTGTATTTGGTATATAGAGCAACCTTACAGCTATTAGAGAAATTTTTACATTGTGTGACAATTGTTTGATAATTGCCAACATCTTCTGCTTAATCTCCATGAAGTCAGAGACTATGTCTTATTATTGTTGCATTCTCCTAAGATGGTGCCTGGTACATATTACATGTTCAATTAGCACTTAGGTAAGTGAATAGAAGAATGAGAGCCAGTGCTATTTCTACTCTGCTGTGCTACTCCCCTTATCAGGTAGAAGCCAAAAATTGAACTTGATCAGTCATCAGTCTGAGTATAGTGCATCTTACTTTTTTCTCCCCTCTCTTGATGTGATTTTGGTTAAAAGGATTGTTTTAAAAAGTAACTCTTTGAATTACTCTGAAATCGAATGTCTCAATTTCTGTTTCTGCTTAATATTTTGAAAAGGCAACATTAAGAAGAAAAGTTATCTTTCTAGAATATCTTCTAGGTGCCAGGCACTGTGGTGAACATTTTATATAGAGTGTCTCTGCATCTTATACCCAGGTTTTGACTCTTGATGAGCAGTAGGAAGAGCCAAGGCTTTTCACCTGGTGATGAAGGTTTGGCGAGTGTAGGCAAGTTATTTAACCTGTGTGGACCTTGCTTATGCCCTTGTCTTTAAAATGAGGATGAGAATGTTTTGCATATTTTTGTGAAAATTAAGTGAATGCTGTACATAAAATACTCAGAACTTCGACTGGTGCATAGTCAGTGCTCAAAATAGTAGCTATTTCATTTGTAATGCTGCCGTTATTATTATTCAAAAACCATTGACACAATTTGCTTGGAGTAAAGTGAGTGAAAACTTTTTAAATAAATGCAGCCCCATTTCACATTTCTCTCACTCACGTGATGATTTAATTGTATGTGAGTGTGTGTGTGTATGCATATGTTATATATGTGTATACAATTTTTCTATAATGATTCAGGAAACTTCATCAATTTTGAAGCTTACTTTTCCTAGAATTAGTGGCTGTAGAAATTGGAAGGAGAAAAGCAAAGAAATATAAGGATAGGTATCTTTCAAGCTCTTTCATAATAGTAAAGAAAAC
>NW_012155729.1:6343678-6345625 GCF_000956105.1 Propithecus coquereli
TTGTTCATTGAGTTATGGTCAATTACTATCATTAAATAGTTGGTGCTCAAATAGTCCTCAATTTTGCCAGTAGGAGCCCTTCAAGCCGTTTGACAGAATCAGATTACTTAAACAGGATAATCAAGGAATTGAGGTGTTTTCTATGGAGTAATGAATACCTCTAGACCCATTATTTGTTACTGCTTAGGGATGTATATCAATGGTATAGACAAAGACAGTAGTGTATACATATATGTAAGGCATTTTGTAAGCATTACTGACGACTTTCATTGCTGTCTTCTCCTCATGCTACCCATAAATGGTTATGAATGATTAATGAGTTCTCTTTTTAATCAGACATACAAGAGTTTATACATTTCAGTGACTATTGTCAAAGTAGTCACCTTGGGAATATATATTTAATCTAACGATGCTAGGGTTGCTGAAAATAAATTTTTAAAAGTTCAATAGGGCTGCCCAAGAAAGTTTGTTTTGTTACTTTAACATCTCAACTGAATTTGATCAAAAAGGGTATCACTCAGCATGATCACCAAGTAATTCTCCATATTTGGATCTAATTATTTTTTGGTTCCTTTGAAAAAATTAAAACACGAAGATTTTTCTCAGATTGGTTCATGATGGTTTTTAAACCTGGTAAGCTCTAAGCTTCTTGAGAACAGGTCTATTTTATTCAATTACTTTTGCTGTTTTGTACACAGTGCCTAACATAAGGCATGAAACATAATCATAATGGGATCTCAATAAATAATTATCGAATAAGATTAAAATAGCTCCTATTTTCTGATTGCCTAGTGCAAGTGGAATATTGCATTAAGCACTTTACATTCTTAATGCATGCACCATACATCTTAATGCATACATCTGGAATAGTTAATTCCTTAGTCTGTCTTTGCCTTTAGTGACCCTAATATTTTTTAAGAGTACAGACTAGTTATTTTTCAGATTATTCCTTGGTTTTGGTTTGATGATGTTTCTTCACTGTTAGATTGAGATTATACATTTTTAGCAGAAATACATCTCAATGTGTCATATTAGGAGGCACATGATGTCAGTTTATCCAATAACTGCCAATGTTAACTTTGACTATTTAAAGTGACTATTAAAGTCTTACACCAACCCTGTGAATATCATCACTATTTTGTAGATGAAGAGTATTAGGCTCAGGTTACTTCCCTAGGAACAAACTATTGGTGTTAAGTGGAAACAAGTTCAAACTCAGTTTGATCTGATTTCAAAACCCTTATATATTGAGCTGGCAGGCAACTCAATCTCTGTCATTATTGGAGATTTTTCTTTTTTGAGATATACGGAGGTCCTGTGCGACTTAAGTAGTGCCAACATATCAAAGATTTCTGCCTTCACCGAGCCCTCATTCAAAACGTGCCCGTTGTCTCAGACTATGTGCTTGATCCTTCCAAGTTCATCCTTTGAGGACTCTGGCTGCTGGGCCACAGAAAGGGAATGAGCATTTTTGCCAGAGCTGATAATCCCTAGTGCTTAGAAGCCAGTCTCCTCCACGGCTGCCACCAAGCTTACCCCTGGAGTGTTAGCTACCCCCCAGGAGCAACAGGAAGGCCAAATCCTGTATTTCTTCATTTCAGTGGCTAATGCCTAGCTCTTTCCCAGGCATGTGGAATCTTTGCTCTTCTGTTTCCATTTCTCTGACTACACTGCTTCTTTTACCTCTCCCCCTCGCTCTAACATAATGTCTCAGAGCTTAGGTTTTAGGAAAACAAAGTTAGGGATGGACAGTCACCTGCAAACCTTCTGAAGCAAGAGTCAGTGGAAGGACCTGCTATTTTCTTGCACTGGGGAGTGAATTGAAGATACGGTTTGAATCTCCATACTGTCATACACATAGTACTATAGTAGCTGTGTTTAAACCATCATTTTCCAATTGATTCTGCATAATTTTTTAGTCTAATAGCCATATACCATAATAATAAC